>NW_027143567.1:0-54947 GCF_026170545.1 Melanerpes formicivorus | reverse complement strand
CAGCAGGTTGGAGCAGCCTGTATCTCAGCACAGGAATAAGGTAGGGAAGAATTCTAAGGCTCATTTTTGACTGCCTCCAGAAGTTAGATCAGATGGCAAATTGGATTTGGTGCTAGGTCTTTCCCTTTAGGTTTTACCCCAACAATGTTTTCATTAGTTTCGCTCACTCTCGAAATCAAGCATTTTACAGCAGGTTGGAGCAGCCTGTATCTCAGCACAGGAATAAGGTAGGGAAGAATTCTAAGGATCATTTTGACTGCCTCCAGAAGTTAGATCAGATGGCAAATTGGATTTGGTGCTAGGTCTTTCCCTTTAGGTTTTACCCCAACAATGTTTCATTAGTTTCGCTCACTCTCGAAATCAAGCATTTTACAGCAGGTTGGAGCAGCCTGTATCTCAGCACAGGAATAAGGTAGGGAAGAATTCTAAGGCTCATTTTGACTGCCTCCAGAAGTTAGATCAGATGGCAAATTGGATTTGGTGCTAGGTCTTTCCCTTTAGGTTTTACCCCAACAATGTTTTCATTAGTTTCGCTCACTCTCGAAATCAAGCATTTTTACAGCAGGTTGGAGCAGCCTGTATCTCAGCACAGGAATAAGGTAGGGAAGAATTCAAAGGATCATTTTGACTGCCTCCAGAAGTTAGATCAGATGGCAAATTGGATTTGGTGCTAGGTCTTTCCCTTTAGGTTTTACCCCAACAATGTTTTTCATTAGTTTCGCTCACTCTCGAAATCAAGCATTTTACTGCAGGTTGGAGCAGCCTGTATCTCAGCACAGGAATAAGGGTAGGGAAGAATTCTAAGGATCATTTTGACTGCCTCCAGAGTTAGATCAGATGGCAAATTGGATTTGGTGCTAGGTCTTTCCCTTTAGGTTTTTACCCCAACAATGTTTTCATTAGTTTCGCTCACTCTCGAAATCAAGCATTTTACAGCAGGTTGGAGCAGCCTGTATCTCAGCACAGGAATAAGGTAGGGAAGAATTCTAAGGATCATTTTGACTGCCTCCAGAAGTTAGATCAGATGGCAAATTGGATTTGGTGCTAGGTCTTTCCCTTTAGATTTTACCCCAACAATGTTTTCATTAGTTTCGCTCACTCTTGGAAATCAAGCATTTTACAGCAGGTTGGAGCAGCCTGTATCTCAGCACAGGAATAAGGTAGGAGAGAATTCTAAGGATCATTTTGACTGCCTCCAGAAGTTAGATCAGATGGCAAATTGGATTTGGTGCTAGGTCTTTCCCTTTAGGTTTTACCCCCAACAATGTTTTCATTAGTTTTCGCTCACTCTCGAAATCAAGCATTTTACAGCAGGTTGGAGCAGCCTGTATCTCAGCACAGGAATAAGGTAGGAAGAATTCTAAGGATCATTTTGACTGCCTCCAGAAGTTAGATCAGATGGCAAATTGGATTTGGTGCTAGGTCTTTCCCTTTAGGTTTTACCCCAACAATGTTTTCATTAGTTTCGCTCACTCTCGAAATCAAGCATTTTACAGCAGGTTGGAGCAGCCTGTATCTCAGCCACAGGAATAAGGTAGGGAAGAATTCTAAGGATCATTTTGACTGCCTCCAGAAGTTAGATCAGATGGCAAATTGGATTTGGTGCTAGGTCTTTCCCTTTAGGTTTTACCCCAACAATGTTTTCATTAGTTTCGCTCACTCTCGAAATCAAGCATTTTACAGCAGGTTGGAGCAGCCTGTATCTCAGCACAGGAATAAAGGTAGGGAAGAATTCTAAGGATCATTTGACTGCCTTCCAGAAGTTAGATCAGATGGCAAATTGGATTTGGTGCTAGGTCTTTCCCTTTAGGTTTTACCCCAACAATGTTTTCATTAGTTTCGCTCACTCTCGAAATCAAGCATTTTACAGCAGGTTGGAGCAGCCTGTATCTCAGCACAGGAATAAGGTAGGGAAGAATTCTAAGGCTCATTTTGACTGCCTCCAGAAGTTAGATCAGATGGCAAATTGGATTTGGTGCTAGGTCTTTCCCTTTAGGTTTTACCCCAACAATGTTTTCATTAGTTTTCGCTCACTCTCGAAATCAAGCATTTTACAGCAGGTTGGAGCAGCCTGTATCTCAGCACAGGAATAAGGGTAGGGAAGAATTCTAAGGCTCATTTTTGACTGCCTCCAGAAGTTAGATCAGATGGCAAATTGGATTTGGTGCTAGGTCTTTCCCTTTAGGTTTTACCCCAACAATGTTTTCATTAGTTTCGCGCTCACTCTCGAAATCAAGCATTTTACAGCAGGTTGGAGCAGCCTGTATCTCAGCACAGGAATAAGGTAGGGAAGAATTCTAAGGCTCATTTTGACTGCCTCCAGAAGTTAGATCAGATGGCAAATTGGATTTGGTGCTAGGTCTTTCCCTTTAGGTTTTACCCCAACAATGTTTTCATTAGTTTCGCTCACTCTCGAAATCAAGCATTTTACAGCAGGTTGGAGCAGCCTGTATCTCAGCACAGGAATAAGGTAGGGAAGAATTCAAAGGATCATTTTGACTGCCTCCAGAAGTTAGATCAGATGGCAAATTGGGATTGGTGCTAGGTCTTTCCCTTTAGGTTTTACCCCAACAATGTTTTCATTAGTTTCGCTCACTCTCGAAATCAAGCATTTTACAGCAGGTTGGAGCAGCCTGTATCTCAGCACAGGAATAAGGTAGGGAAGAATTCTAAGGATCATTTTGGACTGCCTCCAGAAGTTAGATCAGATGGCAAATTGGATTTGGTGCTAGGTCTTTCCCTTTAGGTTTTACCCCAACAATGTTTTCATTAGTTTCGCTCACTCTCGAAATCAAGCATTTTACAGCAGGTTGGAGCAGCCTGTATCTCAGCACAGGAATAAGGTAGGGAAGAATTCTAAGGATCATTTTGACTGCCTCCAGAAGTTAGATCAGATGGCAAATTGGATTTGGTGCTAGGTCTTTCCCTTTAGATTTTACCCCAACAATGTTTTCATTAGTTTCGCTCACTCTTGAAATCAAGCATTTTACAGCAGGTTGGAGCAGCCTGTATCTCAGCACAGGAATAAGGTAGGGAAGAATTCTAAGGATCATTTTGACTGCCTCCAGAAGTTAGATCAGATGGCAAATTGGATTTGGTGCTAGGTCTTTCCCTTTAGGTTTTACCCCAACAATGTTTTCATTAGTTTCGCTCACTCTCGAAATCAAGCATTTTACAGCAGGTTGGAGCAGCCTGTATCTCAGCACAGGAATAAGGTAGGGAAGAATTCTAAGGATCATTTTGACTGCCTCCAGAAGTTAGATCAGAATGGCAAATTGGATTTGGTGCTAGGTCTTTCCCTTTAGGTTTACCCCAACAATGTTTTCATTAGTTTCGCTCACTCTCGAAATCAAGCATTTTACAGCAGGTTGGAGCAGCCTGTATCTCAGCACAGGAATAAGGTAGGGAAGAATTCTAAGGATCATTTTGACTGCCTCCAGAAGTTAGATCAGATGGCAAATTGGATTTGGTGCTAGGTCTTTCCCTTTAGGTTTTACCCCAACAATGTTTTCATTAGTTTCGCTCACTCTCGAAATCAAGCATTTTACAGCAGGTTGGAGCAGCCTGTATCTCAGCACAGGAATAAGGTAGGGAAGAATTCTAAGGGATCATTTTGACTGCCTCCAGAAGTTAGATCAGATGGCAAATTGGATTTGGTGCTAGGGTCTTTCCCTTTAGGTTTTACCCCAACAATGTTTTCATTAGTTTCGCTCACTCTCGAAATCAAGCATTTTACAGCAGGTTGGAGCAGCCTGTATCTCAGCACAGGAATAAGGTAGGGGAAGAATTCTAAGGCTCATTTTGACTGCCTCCAGAAGTTAGATCAGATGGCAAATTGGATTTGGTGCTAGGTCTTTCCCTTTAGGTTTTACCCCAACAATGTTTTCATTAGTTTCGCTCACTCTCGAAATCAAGCATTTTACAGCAGGTTGGAGCAGCCTGTATCTCAGCACAGGAATAAGGTAGGGAAGAATTCAAAGGCTCATTTTGACTGCCTCCAGAAGTTAGATCAGATGGCAAATTGGATTTGGTGCTAGGTCTTTCCCTTTAGGTTTTACCCCAACAATGTTTTCATTAGTTTCGCTCACTCTCGAAATCAAGCATTTTACAGCAGGTTGGAGCAGCCTGTATCTCAGCACAGGAATAAGGTAGGGAAGAATTCTAAGGATCATTTTGACTGCCTCCAGAAGTTAGATCAGATGGCAAATTGGATTTGGTGCTAGGTCTTTCCCTTTAGGTTTTACCCGCAACAATGTTTTCATTAGTTTCGCTCACTCTCGAAATCAAGCATTTTACAGCAGGTTGGAGCAGCCTGTATCTCAGCACAGGAATAAGGTAGGGAAGAATTCTAAGGGATCATTTTGACTGCCTCCAGAAGTTAGATCAGATGGCAAATTGGATTTGGTGCTAGGTCTTTCCCTTTAGGTTTTACCCCAACAATGTTTTCATTAGTTTCGCTCACTCTCGAAATCAAGCATTTTTACAGCAGGTTGGGAGCAGCCTGTATCTCAGCACAGGAATAAGGTAGGGAAGAATTCTAAGGCTCATTTTGACTGCCTCCAGAAGTTAGATCAGATGGCAAATTGGATTTGGTGCTAGGTCCTTTCCCTTTAGGTTTTACCCCAACAATGTTTTCATTAGTTTCGCTCACTCTCGAAATCAAGCATTTTACAGCAGGTTGGAGCAGCCTGTATCTCAGCACAGGAATAAGGTAGGGAAGAATTCTAAGGATCATTTTGACTGCCTCCAGAAGTTAGATCAGATGGCAAATTGGATTTGGTGCTAGGTCTTTCCCTTTAGGTTTTACCCCAACAATGTTTTCATTAGTTTCGCTCACTCTCGAAATCAAGCATTTTACAGCAGGTTGGAGCAGCCTGTATCTCAGCACAGGAATAAGGTAGGGAAGAATTCTAAGGGCTCATTTTGACTGCCTCCAGAAGTTAGATCAGATGGCAAATTGGATTTGGGTGCTAGGTCTTTCCCTTTAGGTTTTACCCCAACAATGTTTTCATTAGTTTCGCTCACTCTCGAAATCAAGCATTTTACAGCAGGTTGGAGCAGCCTGTATCTCAGCACAGGAATAAGGTAGGGAAGAATTCTAAGGATCATTTTGACTGCCTCCAGAAGTTAGATCAGATGGCAAATTGGATTTGGTGCTAGGTCTTTCCCTTTAGGTTTTACCCCAACAATGTTTTCATTAGTTTCGCTCACTCTCGAAATCAAGCATTTTACAGCAGGTTGGAGCAGCCTGTATCTCAGCACAGGAATAAGGTAGGGAAGAATTCTAAGGCTCATTTTGACTGCCTCCAGAAGTTAGATCAGATGGCAAATTGGATTTGGTGCTAGGTCTTTCCCTTTAGGTTTTACCCCAACAATGTTTTCATTAGTTTCGCTCACTCTCGAAATCAAGCATTTTACAGCAGGTTGGAGCAGCCTGTATCTCAGCACAGGAATAAGGTAGGGAAGAATTCTAAGGCTCATTTTGACTGCCTCCAGAAGTTAGATCAGATGGCAAATTGGATTTGGTGCTAGGTCTTTCCCTTTAGGTTTTACCCCAACAATGTTTTCATTAGTTTCGCTCACTCTCGAAATCAAGCATTTTACAGCAGGTTGGAGCAGCCTGTATCTCAGCACAGGAATAAGGTAGGGAAGAATTCTAAGGCTCATTTTGACTGCCTCCAGAAGTTAGATCAGATGGCAAATTGGATTGGTGCTAGGTCTTTCCCTTTAGGTTTTACCCCAACAATGTTTTCATTAGTTTCGCTCACTCTCGAAATCAAGCATTTTACAGCAGGTTGGAGCAGCCTGTATCTCAGCACAGGAATAAGGTAGGGAAGAATTCTAAGGATCATTTTGACTTGCCTCCAGAAGTTAGATCAGATGGCAAATTGGATTTGGTGCTAGGTCTTTCCCTTTAGGTTTTACCCCAACAATGTTTTCATTAGTTTCGCTCACTCTCGAAATCAAGCATTTTACAGCAGGTTGGAGCAGCCTGTATCTCAACACAGGAATAAGGTAGGGAAGAATTCTAAGGATCATTTTGACTGCCTCCAGAAGTTAGATCAGATGGCAAATTGGATTTGGTGCTAGGTCTTTCCCTTTAGGTTTTACCCCAACAATGTTTTCATTAGTTTCGCTCACTCTCGAAATCAAGCATTTTACAGCAGGTTGGAGCAGCCTGTATCTCAGCACAGGAATAAGGTAGGGAAGAATTCTAAGGATCATTTTGACTGCCTCCAGAAGTTAGATCAGATGGCAAATTGGATTTGGTGTCGCTAGGTCTTTCCCTTTAGGTTTTACCCCAGACAATGTTTTCATTAGTTTCGCTCACTCTCGAAATCAAGCATTTTACAGCAGGTTGGAGCAGCCTGTATCTCAGCACAGGAATAAGGTAGGGAAGAATTCTAAGGCTCATTTTGACTGCCTCCAGAAGTTAGATCAGATGGCAAATTGGATTTGGGTGCTAGGTCTTTCCCTTTAGGGTTTTACCCCAACAATGTTTTCATTAGTTTCGCTCACTCTCGAAATCAAGCATTTTACAGCAGGTTGGAGCAGCCTGTATCTCAGCACAGGAATAAGGTAGGGAAGAATTCAAAGGCTCATTTTGACTGCCTCCAGAAGTTAGATCAGATGGCAAATTGGATTTGGTGCTAGGTCTTTCCCTTTAGGTTTTACCCCAACAATGTTTTCATTAGTTTCGCTCACTCTCGAAATCAAGCATTTTACAGCAGGTTGGAGCAGCCTGTATCTCAGCACAGAATAAGGTAGGGAAGAATTCTAAGGATCATTTTGACTGCCGTCCAGAAGTTAGATCAGATGGCAAATTGGATTTGGTGCTAGGTCTTTCCCTTTAGGTTTTACCCCCCAACAATGTTTTCATTAGTTTCGCTCACTCTCGAAATCAAGCATTTTACCAGCAGGTTGGAGCAGCCTGGTATCTCAGCACAGGAATAAGGTAGGGGAAGAATTCTAAGGATCATTTTGACTGCCTCCAGAAGTTAGATCAGATGGCAAATTGGATTTGGTGCTAGGTCTTTCCCTTTAGGTTTTACCCCAACAATGTTTTCATTAGTTTCGCTCACTCTCGAAATCAAGCATTTTACAGCAGGTTGGAGCAGCCTGTATCTCAGCACAGGAATAAGGTAGGGAAGAATTCTAAGGCTCATTTTGACTGCCTCCAGAAGTTAGATCAGATGGCAAATTGGATTTGGTGCTAGGGTCTTTCCCTTTAGGTTTTACCCCCAACAATGTTTTCATTAGGTTTCGCTCACTCTCGAAATCAAGCATTTTACAGCAGGTTGGAGCAGCCTGTATCTCAGCACAGGAATAAGGTAGGGAAGAATTCTAAGGATCATTTGACTGCCTCCAGAAGTTTAGATCAGATGGCAAATTGGATTTGGTGCTAGGTCTTTCCCTTTAGGTTTTACCCCCAACAATGTTTTCATTAGTTTCGCTCACTCTCGAAATCAAGCATTTTACAGCAGGTTGGAGCAGCCTGTATCTCAGCACAGGAATAAGGTAGGGAAGATTCTAAGGCTCATTTTGACTGCCTCCAGAAGTTAGATCAGATGGCAAATTGGATTTGGTGCTAGGTCTTTCCCTTTAGGTTTTACCCAACAATGTTTTCATTAGTTTCGCTCACTCTCGAAATCAAGCATTTTACAGCAGGTTGGAGCAGCCTGTATCTCAGCACAGGGAAAAAGGTAGGGAAGAATTCTAAGGATCATTTTGACTGCCTCCAGAAGTTAGATCAGATGGCAAATTGGATTTGGTGCTAGGTCTTTCCCTTTAGGTTTTACCCCAACAATGTTTTCATTAGTTTCGCTCACTCTCGAAATCAAGCATTTTACAGCAGGTTGGAGCAGCCTGTATCTCAGCACAGGAATAAGGTAGGGAAGAATTCTAAGGCTCATTTTGACTGCCTCCAGAAGTTAGATCAGATGGCAAATTGGATTTGGTGCTAGGTCTTTCCCTTTAGGTTTTTACCCCAACAATGTTTTCATTAGTTTCGCTCACTCTCGAAATCAAGCATTTTACAGCAGGTTGGAGCAGCTGTATCTCAGCACAGGAATAAGGTAGGGAAGAATTCTAAGGCTCATTTTGACTGCCTCCAGAAGTTAGATCAGATGGCAAATTGGATTTGGTGCTAGGTCTTTCCCTTTAGGTTTTACCCCAACAATGTTTTCATTAGTTTCGCTCACTCTCGAAATCAAGCATTTTACAGCAGGTTGGAGCAGCCTGTATCTCAGCACAGGAATAAGGTAGGGAAGAATTCTAAGGCTCATTTTGACTGCCTCCAGAAGTTAGATCAGATGGCAAATTGGATTTGGTGCTAGGTCTTTCCCTTTAGGTTTTACCCCAACAATGTTTTCATTAGTTTCGCTCACTCTCGAAATCAAGCATTTTACAGCAGGTTGAGCAGCCTGTATCTCAGCACAGGAATAAGGTAGGGAAGAATTCTAAGGATCATTTTGACTGCCTCCAGAAGGTTAGATCAGATGGCAAATTGGATTTGGTGCTAGGTCTTTCCCTTTAGGTTTTTACCCCAACAATGTTTTCATTAGTTTCGCTCACTCTCGAAATCAAGCATTTTACAGCAGGTTGGAGCAGCCTGTATCTCAGCACAGGAATAAGGTAGGGAAGAATTCTAAGGATCATTTTGACTGCCTCCAGAAGTTAGATCAGATGGCAAATTGGATTTGGTGCTAGGTCTTTCCCTTTAGGTTTTACCCCAACAATGTTTTCATTAGTTTCGCTCACTCTCGAAATCAAGCATTTTACAGCAGGTTGGAGCAGCCTGTATCTCAGCACAGGAATAAGGTAGGGAAGAATTCTAAGGCTCATTTTGACTGCCTCCAGAAGTTAGATCAGATGGCAAATTGGATTTGGGTGCTAGGTCTTTCCCTTTAGGTTTTACCCAACAATGTTTTCATTAGTTTCGCTCACTCTCGAAATCAAGCATTTTACAGCAGGTTGGAGCAGCCTGTATCTCAGCACAGGAAAAAGGTAGGGAAGAATTCTAAGGCTCATTTTGACTGCCTCCAGAAGTTAGATCAGATGGCAAATTGGATTTGGTGCTAGGTCTTTCCCTTTAGGTTTTACCCCAACAATGTTTTCATTAGTTTCGCTCACTCTCGAAATCAAGCATTTTACAGCAGGTTGGAGCAGCCTGTATCTCAGCACAGGAATAAGGTAGGGAAGAATTCTAAGGCTCATTTTGACTGCCTCCAGAAGTTAGATCAGATGGCAAATTGGATTTGGTGCTAGGTCTTTCCCTTTAGGTTTCTACCCCAACAATGTTTTCATTAGTTTCGCTCACTCTCGAAATCAAGCATTTTACAGCAGGTTGGAGCAGCCTGTATCTCAGCACAGGAATAAGGTAGGAAGAATTCTAAGGCTCATTTTGACTGCCTCCAGAAGTTAGATCAGATGGCAAATTGGATTTGGTGCTAGGTCTTTCCCTTTAGGTTTTTACCCCAACAATGTTTTCATTAGTTTCGCTCACTCTCGAAATCAAGCATTTTACAGCAGGTTGGAGCAGCCTGTATCTCAGCACAGGAATAAGGTAGGGAAGAATTCTAAGGATCATTTTGACTGCCTCCAGAAGTTAGATCAGATGGCAAATTGGATTTGGTGCTAGGTCTTTCCCTTTAGGTTTTACCCCAACCAATGTTTTCATTAGTTTCGCTCACTCTCGAAAATCAAGCATTTTACAGCAGGTTGGAGCAGCCTGTATCTCAGCACAGGACTAAGGTAGGGAAGAATTCTAAGGATCATTTTGACTGCCTCCAGAAGTTAGATCAGATGGCAAATTGGATTTTGGTGCTAGGGTCTTTCCCTTTAGGTTTTACCCCAACAATGTTTTCATTAGTTTCGCTCACCTCTCGAAATCAAGCATTTTACAGCAGGTTGGAGCAGCTGTATCTCAGCACAGGAATAAGGTAGGGAAGAATTCTAAGGCTCATTTTGACTGCCTCCAGAAGTTAGATCAGATGGCAAATTGGATTTGGTGCTAGGTCTTTCCCCTTTAGGTTTTACCCCAACAATGTTTTCATTAGTTTCGCTCACTCTCGAAATCAAGCATTTTACAGCAGGTTGGAGCAGCCTGTATCTCAGCACAGGAATAAGGTAGGGAAGAATTCTAAGGCTCATTTTGACTGCCTCCAGAAGTTAGATCAGATGGCAAATTGGATTTGGTGCTAGGTCTTTCCCTTTAGGTTTTACCCCAACAATGTTTCATTAGTTTCGCTCACTCTCGAAATCAAGCATTTTACAGCAGGGTTGGAGCAGCCTGTATCTCAGCACAGGATAAAGGTAGGGAAGAATTCTAAGGCTCATTTTGACTGCCTCCAGAAGTTAGATCAGATGGCAAATTGGATTTGGTGCTAGGTCTTTCCCTTTAGGTTTTACCCCAACAATGTTTTCATTAGTTTCGCTCACTCTCGAAATCAAGCATTTACAGCAGGTTGGAGCAGCCTGTATCTCAGCACAGGAATAAGGTAGGGAAGAATTCAAATGCTCATTTTGACTGCCTCCAGAAGTTAGATCAGATGGCAAATTGGATTTGGTGCTAGGTCTTTCCCTTTAGGTTTTACCCCAACAATGTTTTCATTAGTTTCGCTCACTCTCGAAATCAAGCATTTTACAGCAGGTTGGAGCAGCCTGTATCTCAGCACAGGAATAAGGTAGGGGAAGAATTCAAATGCTCATTTTGACTGCCTCCAGAAGTTAGATCAGATGGCAAATTGGATTTGGTGCTAGGTCTTTCCCTTTAGGTTTTACCCCAACAATGTTTTCATTAGTTTCGCTCACTCTCGAAATCAAGCATTTTACAGCAGGTTGGAGCAGCCTGTATCTCAGCACAGGAATAAGGTAGGGAAGAATCAAAGGCTCATTTTGACTGCCTCCAGAAGTTAGATCAGATGGCAAATTGGATTTGGTGCTAGGTCTTTCCCTTTAGGTTTTACCCCAACAATGTTTTCATTAGTTTCGCTCACTCTCGAAATCAAGCATTTTTACAGCAGGTTGGAGCAGCCTGTATCTCAGCACAGGAATAAGGTAGGGAAGAACTCAAAGGCTCATTTTGACTGCCTCCAGAAGTTAGATCAGATGGCAAATTGGATTTGGTGCTAGGTCTTTCCCTTTAGGTTTTACCCCAACAATGTTTTCATTAGTTTCGCTCACTCTCGAAATCAAGCATTTTACAGCAGGTTGGAGCAGCCTGTATCTCAGCCCAGGAATAAGGTAGGAAAGAATTCTAAGGCTCATTTTGACTGCCTCCAGAAGTTAGATCAGATGGCAAATTGGATTTGGTGCTAGGTCTTTCTCTTTAGGTTTTACCCCAACAATGTTTTCATTAGTTTTCGCTCACTCTCGAAATCAAGCATTTTACAGCAGGTTGGAGCAGCCTGTATCTCAGCACAGGAATAAGGTAGGAAGAATTCTAAGGATCATTTTGACTGCCTCCAGAAGTTAGATCAGATGGCAAATTGGATTTGGTGCTAGGTCTTTCCCTTTAGGTTTTACCCCAACAATGTTTTCATTAGTTTCGCTCACTCTCGAAATCAAGCATTTTACAGCAGGTTGGAGCAGCCTGTATCTCAGCACAGGGAATAAGGGTAGGGAAGAATTCTAAGGCTCATTTTGACTGCCTCCAGAAGTTAGATCAGATGGCAAATTGGATTTGGTGCTAGGTCTTTCCCTTTAGGTTTTACCCCAACAATGTTTTCATTAGTTTCGCTCACTCTCGAAATCAAGCATTTTACAGCAGGTTGGAGCAGCCTGTATCTCAGCACAGGAATTACAGGTAGGAAAGAATTCTAAGGCTCATTTTGACTGCCTCCAGAAGTTAGATCAGATGGCCAAATTGGATTTGGTGCTAGGTCTTTCCCTTTAGGTTTTACCCCAACAATGTTTTCATTATTTTCGCTCACTCTCGAAATCAAGCATTTTACAGCAGGTTGGAGCAGCCTGTATCTCAGCACAGGAATAAGGTAGGGAAGAATTCTAATGATCATTTTGACTGCCTCCAGAAGTTAGATCAGATGGCAAATTGGATTTGGTGCTAGGTCTTTCCCTTTAGGTTTTACCCCAACAATTGTTTTCATTAGTTTCGCTCACTCTCGAAATCAAGCATTTTACAGCAGGTTGGAGCAGCCTGTATCTCAGCACAGGAATAAGGTAGGGAAGAATTCAAATGCTCATTTTGACTGCCTCCAGAAGTTAGATCAGATGGCAAATTGGATTTGGTGCTAGGTCTTTCCCTTTAGGTTTTACCCCAACAATGTTTTCATTAGTTTCGCTCACTCTCGAAATCAAGCATTTTACAGCAGGTTGGAGCAGCCTGTATCTCAGCACAGGAATAAGGTAGGGAAGAATTCTAAGGCTCATTTTGACTGCCTCCAGAAGTTAGATCAGATGGCAAATTGGATTTGGTGCTAGGTCTTTCCCCTTTAGGTTTTACCCCAACAATGTTTTCATTAGTTTCGCTCACTCTCGAAATCAAGCATTTTACAGCAGGTTGGAGCAGCCTGTATCTCAGCACAGGAATAAGGTAGGGAAAGAATTCTAAGGCTCATTTTGACTGCCTCCAGAAGTTAGATCAGATGGCAAATTGGATTTGGTGCTAGGTCTTTCCCTTTAGGTTTTACCCCAACAATGTTTTCATTAGTTTCGCTCACTCTCGAAATCAAGGCATTTTACAGCAGGTTGGAAGCAGCCTGTATCTCAGCACAGGAATAAGGTAGGGAAGAATTCTAAGGCTCATTTTGACTGCCTCCAGAAGTTAGATCAGATGGCAAATTGGATTTGGGTGCTAGGTCTTTCCCTTTAGGTTTTACCCCAACAATGTTTTCATTAGTTTCGCTCACCTCTCGAAATCAAGCATTTTACAGCAGGTTGGAGCAGCCTGTATCTCAGCACAGGAATAAGGTAGGGAAGAATTCTAAGGCTCATTTTGACTGCCTCCAGAAGTTAGATCAGATGGCAAATTGGATTTGGTGCTAGGTCTTTCCCTTTAGGTTTTACCCCAACAATGTTTTCATTAGTTTCGCTCACTCTCGAAATCAAGCATTTTACAGCAGGTTGGAGCAGCCTGTATCTCAGCACAGGAATAAGGTAGGGAAGAATTCTAAGGCTCATTTTGACTGCCTCCAGAAGTTAGATCAGATGGCAAATTGGATTTGGTGCTAGGTCTTTCCCTTTAGGTTTTACCCAACAATGTTTTCATTAGTTTCGCTCACTCTCGAAATCAAGCATTTTACAGCAGGTTGGAGCAGCCTGTATCTCAGCACAGGAATAAGGTAGGGAAGAATTCTAAGCTCATTTTGACTGCCTCCAGAAGTTAGATCAGATGGCAAATTGGATTTGGTGCTAGGTCTTTCCCTTTAGGTTTTACCCCAACAATGTTTTCATTAGTTTCGCTCACTCTCGAAATCAAGCATTTTACAGCAGGTTGGAGCAGCCTGTATCTCAAGCACAGGAATAAGGTAGGGAAGAATTCTAAGGCTCATTTTGACTGCCTCCAGAAGTTAGATCAGATGGCAAATTGGATTTGGTGCTAGGTCTTTCCCTTTAGGTTTTACCCCAACAATGTTTTCATTAGTTTCGCTCACTCTCGAAATCAAGCATTTTACAGCAGGTTGGAGCAGCCTGTATCTCAGCACAGGAATAAGGTAGGGAAGAATTCTAAGGCTCATTTTGACTGCCTCCAGAAGTTAGATCAGATGGCAAATTGGATTTGGTGCTAGGTCTTTCCCTTTAGGTTTTACCCCAACAATGTTTTCATTAGTTTCGCTCACTCTCGAAATCAAGCATTTTACAGCAGGTTGGAGCAGCCTGTATCTCAGCACAGGAATAAGGTAGGGAAGAATTCTAAGGATCATTTGGACTGCCTCCAGAAGTTAGATCAGATGGCAAATTGGATTTGGTGCTAGGTCTTTCCCTTTAGGTTTTACCCCCAACAATGTTTTCATTAGTTTCGCTCACTCTCGAAATCAAGCATTTTACAGCAGGTTGGAGCAGCCTGTATCTCAGCACAGGAATAAGGTAGGGAAGAATTCTAAGGCTCATTTTGACTGCCTCCAGAAGTTAGATCAGATGGCAAATTGGATTTGGTGCTAGGTCTTTCCCTTTAGGTTTTACCCCAACAATGTTTTCATTAGTTTCGCTCACTCTCGAAATCAAGCATTTTACAGCAGGTTGGAGCAGCCTGTATCTCAGCACAGGAATAAGGTAGGGAAGAATTCTAAGGCTCATTTTGACTGCCTCCAGAAGTTAGATCAGATGGCAAATTGGATTTGGTGCTAGGTCTTTCCCTTTAGGTTTTACCCCAACAATGTTTTCATTAGTTTCGCTCACATCTCGAAATCAAGCATTTTACAGCAGGTTGGAGCAGCCTGTATCTCAGCACAGGGAATAAGGTAGGGAAGAATTCTAAGGCTCATTTTGACTGCCTCCAGAAAGTTAGATCAGATGGCAAATTGGATTTGGTGCTAGGTCTTTCCCTTTAGGTTTTACCCCAACAATGTTTTCATTAGTTTCGCTCACTCTCGAAATCAAGCATTTTACAGCAGGTTGGGAGCAGCCTGTATCTCAGCACAGGAATAAGGTAGGGAAGAATTCTAAGGATCATTTTGACTGCCTCCAGAAGTTAGATCAGATGGCAAATTGGATTTGGTGCTAGGTCTTTCCCTTTAGGTTTTACCCCAACAATGTTTTCATTAGTTTCGCTCACTCTCGAAATCAAGCATTTTTACAGCAGGTTGGAGCAGCCTGTATCTCAGCACAGGAATAAGGTAGGGAAGAATTCTAAGGATCATTTTGACTGCCTCCAGAAGTTAGATCAGATGGCAAATTGGATTTGGTGCTAGGTCTTTCCCTTTAGGTTTTACCCCAACAATGTTTTCATTAGTTTCGCTCACTCTCGAAATCAAGCATTTTACAGCAGGTTGGAGCAGCCTGTATCTCAGCACAGGAATAAGGTAGGGAAGAATTCTAAGGCTCATTTTGACTGCCTCCAGAAGTTAGATCAGATGGCAAATTGGATTTGGTGCTAGGTCTTTCCCTTTAGGTTTTACCCCAACAATGTATTCATTAGTTTTCGCTCACTCTCGAAATCAAGCATTTTACAGCAGGTTGGAGCAGCCTGTATCTCAGCACAGGAATAAGGTAGGGAAGAATTCTAAGGCTCATTTTGACTGCCTCCAGAAGTTAGATCAGATGGCAAATTGGATTTGGTGCTGAGTCTTTCCCTTTAGGTTTTACCCCAACAATGTTTTCATTAGTTTCGCTCACTCTCGAAATCAAGCATTTTACAGCAGGTTGGAGCAGCCTGTATCTCAGCACAGGAATAAGGTAGGGAAGAATTCTAAGGCTCATTTTGACTGCCTCCAGAAGTTAGATCAGATGGCAAATTGGGATTTGGGTGCTAGGTCTTTCCCTTTAGGTTTTACCCCAACAATGTTTTCATTAGTTTCGCTCACTCTCGAAATCAAGCATTTTACAGCAGGTTGGAGCAGCCTGTATCTCAGCACAGGAATAAGGTAGAGGAAGAATTCTAAGGATCATTTTGACTGCCTCCAGAAGTTAGATCAGATGGCAAATTGGATTTGGTGCTAGGTCTTTCCCTTTAGGTTTTACCCCAACAATGTTTTCATTAGTTTCGCTCACTCTCGAAATCAAGCATTTTACAGCAGGTTGGAGCAGCCTGTATCTCAGCACAGGAATAAGGTAGGGAAGAATTCTAAGGCTCATTTTGACTGCCTCCAGAAGTTAGATCAGATGGCAAATTGGATTTGGTGCTAGGTCTTTCCCTTTTAGGTTTTACCCCAACAATGTTTTCATTAGTTTCGCTCACTCTCGAAATCAAGCATTTTACAGCAGGTTGGAGCAGCCTGTATCTCAGCACAGGAATAAGGTAGGGAAGAATTCTAAGGCTCATTTTGACTGCCTCCAGAAGTTAGATCAGATGGCAAATTGGATTTGGTGCTAGGTCTTTCCCTTTAGGTTTTACCCCAACAATGTTTTCATTAGTTTCGCTCACTCTCGAAATCAAGCATTTTACAGCAGGTTGGAGCAGCCTGTATCTCAGCACAGGAATAAGGTAGGAAGAATTCTAAGGCTCATTTTGACTGCCTCCAGAAGTTAGATCAGATGGCAAATTGGATTTGGTGCTAGGTCTTTCCCTTTAGGTTTTACCCCCAACAATGTTTTCATTAGTTTCGCTCACTCTCGAAATCAAGCATTTTACAGCAGGTTGGAGCAGCCTGTATCTCAGCACAGGAATAAGGTAGGGAAGAACTCAAAGGCTCATTTTGACTGCCTCCAGAAGTTAGATCAGATGGCAAATTGGATTTGGTGCTAGGTCTTTCCCTTTAGGTTTTACCCCCAACAATGTTTTCATTAGTTTCGCTCACTCTCGAAATCAAGGCATTTTACAGCAGGTTGGAGCAGCCTGTATCTCAGCACAGGAATAAGGGTAGGGAAGAATTCAAAGGATCATTTTGACTGCCTCCAGAAGTTAGATCAGATGGCAAATTGGATTTGGTGCTAGGTCTTTCCCTTTAGGTTTTACCCCAACAATGTTGTCATTAGTTTCGCTCACTCTCGAAATCAAGCATTTTACAGCAGGTTGGAGCAGCCTGTATCTCAGCACAGGAATAAGGTAGGGAAGAATTCTAAGGATCATTTTGACTGCCTCCAGAAGTTAGATCAGATGGCAAATTGGATTTGGTGCTAGGTCTTTCCCTTTAGGTTTTACCCCAACAATGTTTTCATTAGTTTCGCTCACTCTGGAAATCAAGCATTTTACAGCAGGTTGGAGCAGCCTGTATCTCAGCACAGGAATAAGGTAGGGAAGAATTCTAAGGCTCATTTTGACTGCCTCCAGAAGTTAGATCAGATGGCAAATTGGATTTGGTGCTAGGTCTTTCCCTTTAGGTTTTACCCCAACAATGTTTTCATTAGTTTCGCTCACTCTCGAAATCAAGCATTTTACAGCAGGTTGGAGCAGCCTGTATCTCAGCACAGGAATAAGGTAGGGAAGAATTCTAAGGATCATTTTGACTGCCTCCAGAAGTTAGATCAGATGGCAAATTGGATTTGGTGCTAGGTCTTTCCCTTTAGGTTTTACCCCAACAATGTTTTCATTAGTTTCGCTCACTCTCGAAATCAAACATTTTACAGCAGGTTGGAGCAGCCTGTATCTCAGCACAGGAATAAGGTAGGAAAGAATTCTAAGGCTCATTTTGACTGCCTCCAGAAGTTAGATCAGATGGCAAATTGGATTTGGTGCTAGGTCTTTCCCTTTAGGTTTTACCCCAACAATGTTTTCATTAGTTTCGCTCACTCTCGAAATCAAGCATTTTACAGCAGGTTGGAGCAGCCTGTATCTCAGCACAGGAATAAGGTAGGGAAGAATTCTAAGGCTCATTTTGACTGCCTCCAGAAGTTAGATCAGATGGCAAATTGGATTTGGTGCTAGGTCTTTCCCTTTAGGTTTTACCCAACAATGTTTTCATTAGTTTTCGCTCACTCTCGAAATCAAGCATTTTACAGCAGGTTGGAGCAGCCTGTATCTCAGCACAGGAATAAGGTAGGGAAGAATTCTAAGGCTCATTTTGACTGCCTCCAGAAGTTAGATCAGATGGCAAATTGGATTTGGTGCTAGGTCTTTCCCTTTAGGTTTTACCCCAACAATGTTTTCATTAGTTTCGCTCACTCTCGAAATCAAGCATTTTACAGCAGGTTGGAGCAGCCTGTATCTCAGCACAGGAATAAGGTAGGGAAGAATTCTAAGGCTCATTTTGACTGCCTCCAGAAGTTAGATCAGATGGCAAATTGGATTTGGTGCTAGGTCTTTCCCTTTAGGTTTTACCCCAACAATGTTTTCATTAGTTTCGCTCACTCTCGAAATCAAACATTTTACAGCAGGTTGGAGCAGCCTGTATCTCAGCACAGGAATAAGGTAGGAAAGAATTCTAAGGCTCATTTTGACTGCCTCCAGAAGTTAGATCAGATGGCAAATTGGATTTGGTGCTAGGTCTTTCCCTTTAGGTTTTACCCCAACAATGTTTTCATTAGTTTCGCTCACTCTCGAAATCAAGCATTTTACAGCAGGTTGGAGCAGCCTGTATCTCAGCACAGGAATAAGGTAGGGAAGAATTCTAAGGCTCATTTTGACTGCCCTCCAGAAGTTAGATCAGATGGCAAATTGGATTTGGTGCTAGGTCTTTCCCTTTAGGTTTTACCCCAACAATGTTTTCATTAGTTTCGCTCACTCTCGAAATCAAGCATTTTACAGCAGGTTGGAGCAGCCTGTATCTCAGCACAGGAATAAGGTAGGGAAGAATTCTAAGATCATTTTGACTGCCTCCAGAAGTTAGATCAGATGGCAAATTGGATTTGGTGCTAGGTCTTTCCCTTTAGGTTTTACCCCAACAATGTTTTCATTAGTTTCGCTCACTCTCGAAAATCAAGCATTTTACAAGCAGGTTGGAGCAGCCTGTATCTCAGCACAGGAATAAGGTAGGGAAGAATTCTAAGGCTCATTTTGACTGCCTCCAGAAGTTAGATCAGATGGCAAATTGGATTTGGTGCTAGGTCTTTCCCTTTAGGTTTTACCCCAACAATGTTTTCATTAGTTTCGCTCACTCTCGAAATCAAGGCATTTTTACAGCAGGTTGGAGCAGCCTGTATCTCAGCACAGGAATAAGGTAGGGAAGAATTCTAAGGCTCATTTTGACTGCCTCCAGAAGTTAGATCAGATGGCAAATTGGATTTGGTGCTAGGTCTTTCCCTTTAGGTTTTACCCCAACAATGTTTTCATTAGTTTCGCTCACTCTCGAAATCAAGCATTTTACAGCAGGTTGGAGCAGCCTGTATCTCAGCACAGGAATAAGGTAGGGAAGAATTCTAAGGCTCATTTTGACTGCCTCCAGAAGTTAGATCAGATGGCAAATTGGATTTGGTGCTAGGTCTTTCCCTTTAGGTTTTACCCCAACAATGTTTTCATTAGTTTCGCTCACTCTCGAAATCAAGCATTTTACAGCAGGTTGGAGCAGCCTGTATCTCAGCACAGGAATAAGGTAGGGAAGAATTCTAAGGCTCATTTTGACTGCCTCCAGAAGTTAGATCAGATGGCAAATTGGATTTGGTGCTAGGTCTTTCCCTTTAGGTTTTACCCCAACAATGTTTTCATTAGTTTCGCTCACTCTCGAAATCAAGCATTTTACAGCAGGTTGGAGCAGCCTGTATCTCAGCACAGGAATAAGGTAGGGAAGAATTCTAAGGCTCATTTTGACTGCCTCCAGAAGTTAGATCAGATGGCAAATTGGATTTGGTGCTAGGTCTTTCCCTTTAGGTTTTACCCCAACAATGTTTTCATTAGTTTCGCTCACTCTCGAAATCAAGCATTTTACAGCAGGTTGGAGCAGCCTGTATCTCAGCACAGGAATAAGGTAGGGAAGAACTCAAAGGCTCATTTTGACTGCCTCCAGAAGTTAGATCAGATGGCAAATTGGATTTGGTGCTAGGTCTTTCCCTTTAGGTTTTACCCCAACAATGTTTTCATTAGTTTCGCTCACTCTCGAAATCAAGCATTTTACAGCAGGTTGGAGCAGCCTGTATCTCAGCACAGGAATAAGGTAGGGAAGAATTCTAAGGATCATTTTGACTGCCTCCAGAAGTTAGATCAGATGGCAAATTGGATTTGGTGCTAGGTCTTTCCCTTTAGGTTTTACCCCAACAATGTTTTCATTAGTTTCGCTCACTCTCGAAATCAAGCATTTTACAGCAGGTTGGAGCAGCCTGTATCTCAGCACAGGAATAAGGTAGGGAAGAATTCTAAGGATCATTTTGACTGCCTCCAGAAGTTAGATCAGATGGCAAATTGGATTTGGTGCTAGGTCTTTCCCTTTAGGTTTTACCCCAACAATGTTTTCATTAGTTTTGCTCACTCTCGAAATCAAGCATTTTACAGCAGGTTGGAGCAGCCTGTATCTCAGCACAGGAATAAGGTAGGGAAGAATTCTAAGGATCATTTTGACTGCCTCCAGAAGTTAGATCAGATGGCAAATTGGATTTGGTGCTAGGTCTTTCCCTTTAGGTTTTACCCCAACAATGTTTTCATTAGTTTCGCTCACTCTCGAAATCAAACATTTTACAGCAGGTTGGAGCAGCCTGTATCTCAGCACAGGAATAAGGTAGGGAAGAATTCTAAGGCCCATTTTGACTGCCTCCAGAAGTTAGATCAGATGGCAAATTGGATTTGGTGCTAGGTCTTTCCCTTTAGGTTTTACCCCAACAATGTTTTCATTAGTTTCGCTCACTCTCGAAATCAAGCATTTTACAGCAGGTTGGAGCAGCCTGTATCTCAGCACAGGAATAAGGTAGGGAAGAATTCTAAGGCTCATTTTGACTGCCTCCAGAAGTTAGATCAGATGGCAAATTGGATTTGGTGCTAGGTCTTTCCCTTTAGGTTTTACCCCAACAATGTTTTCATTAGTTTCGCTCACTCTCGAAATCAAGCATTTTACAGCAGGTTGGAGCAGCCTGTATCTCAGCACAGGAATAAGGTAGGGAAGAATTCTAAGGATCATTTTGACTGCCTCCAGAAGTTAGATCAGATGGCAAATTGGATTTGGTGCTAGGTCTTTCCCTTTAGGTTTTACCCCAACAATGTTTTCATTAGTTTCGCTCACTCTCGAAATCAAGCATTTTACAGCAGGTTGGAGCAGCCTGTATCTCAGCACAGGAATAAGGTAGGGGAGAATTCTAAGGCTCATTTTGACTGCCTCCAGAAGTTAGATCAGATGGCAAATTGGATTTGGTGCTAGGTCTTTCCCTTTAGGTTTTACCCCAACAATGTTTTCATTAGTTTCGCTCACTCTCGAAATCAAGCATTTTACAGCAGGTTGGAGCAGCCTGTATCTCAGCACAGGAATAAGGTAGGGAAGAATTCTAAGGATCATTTTGACTGCCTCCAGAAGTTAGATCAGATGGCAAATTGGATTTGGTGCTAGGTCTTTCCCTTTAGGTTTTACCCCAACAATGTTTTCATTAGTTTCGCTCACTCTCGAAATCAAGCATTTTACAGCAGGTTGGAGCAGCCTGTATCTCAGCACAGGAATAAGGTAGGGAAGAATTCTAAGGATCATTTTGACTGCCTCCAGAAGTTAGATCAGATGGCAAATTGGATTTGGTGCTAGGTCTTTCCCTTTAGGTTTTACCCCAACAATGTTTTCATTAGTTTCGCTCACTCTCGAAATCAAGCATTTTACAGCAGGTTGGAGCAGCCTGTATCTCAGCACAGGAATAAGGTAGGGAAGAATTCTAAGGCTCATTTTGACTGCCTCCAGAAGTTAGATCAGATGGCAAATTGGATTTGGTGCTAGGTCTTTCCCTTTAGGTTTTACCCCAACAATGTTTTCATTAGTTTCGCTCACTCTCGAAATCAAGCATTTTACAGCAGGTTGGAGCAGCCTGTATCTCAGCACAGGAATAAGGTAGGGAAGAATTCTAAGGATCATTTTGACTGCCTCCAGAAGTTAGATCAGATGGCAAATTGGATTTGGTGCTAGGTCTTTCCCTTTAGGTTTTACCCCAACAATGTTTTCATTAGTTTCGCTCACTCTCGAAATCAAGCATTTTACAGCAGGTTGGAGCAGCCTGTATCTCAGCACAGGAATAAGGTAGGGGAGAATTCTAAGGCTCATTTTGACTGCCTCCAGAAGTTAGATCAGATGGCAAATTGGATTTGGTGCTAGGTCTTTCCCTTTAGGTTTTACCCCAACAATGTTTTCATTAGTTTCGCTCACTCTCGAAATCAAGCATTTTACAGCAGGTTGGAGCAGCCTGTATCTCAGCACAGGAATAAGGTAGGGAAGAATTCTAAGGATCATTTTAACTGCCTCCAGAAGTTAGATCAGATGGCAAATTGGATTTGGTGCTAGGTCTTTCCCTTTAGGTTTTACCCCAACAATGTTTTCATTAGTTTCGCTCACTCTCGAAATCAAGCATTTTACAGCAGGTTGGAGCAGCCTGTATCTCAGCACAGGAATAAGGTAGGGAAGAATTCTAAGGCTCATTTTGACTGCCTCCAGAAGTTAGATCAGATGGCAAATTGGATTTGGTGCTAGGTCTTTCCCTTTAGGTTTTACCCCAACAATGTTTTCATTAGTTTCGCTCACTCTCGAAATCAAGCATTTTACAGCAGGTTGGAGCAGCCTGTATCTCAGCACAGGAATAAGGTAGGGAAGAATTCTAAGGATCATTTTGACTGCCTCCAGAAGTTAGATCAGATGGCAAATTGGATTTGGTGCTAGGTCTTTCCCTTTAGGTTTTACCCCAACAATGTTTTCATTAGTTTCGCTCACTCTCGAAATCAAGCATTTTACAGCAGGTTGGAGCAGCCTGTATCTCAGCACAGGAATAAGGTAGGGAAGAATTCTAAGGATCATTTTGACTGCCTCCAGAAGTTAGATCAGATGGCAAATTGGATTTGGTGCTAGGTCTTTCCCTTTAGGTTTTACCCCAACAATGTTTTCATTAGTTTCGCTCACTCTCGAAATCAAGCATTTTACAGCAGGTTGGAGCAGCCTGTATCTCAGCACAGGAATAAGGTAGGGAAGAATTCTAAGGCTCATTTTGACTGCCTCCAGAAGTTAGATCAGATGGCAAATTGGATTTGGTGCTAGGTCTTTCCCTTTAGGTTTTACCCCAACAATGTTTTCATTAGTTTCGCTCACTCTCGAAATCAAGCATTTTACAGCAGGTTGGAGCAGCCTGTATCTCAGCACAGGAATAAGGTAGGGAAGAATTCTAAGGCTCATTTTGACTGCCTCCAGAAGTTAGATCAGATGACAAATTGGATTTGGTGCTAGGTCTTTCCCTTTAGGTTTTACCCCAACAATGTTTTCATTAGTTTCGCTCACTCTCGAAATCAAGCATTTTACAGCAGGTTGGAGCAGCCTGTATCTCAGCACAGGAATAAGGTAGGGAAGAATTCTAAGGCTCATTTTGACTGCCTCCAGAAGTTAGATCAGATGGCAAATTGGATTTGGTGCTAGGTCTTTCCCTTTAGGTTTTACCCCAACAATGTTTTCATTAGTTTCGCTCACTCTCGAAATCAAGCATTTTACAGCAGGTTGGAGCAGCCTGTATCTCAGCACAGGAATAAGGTAGGGAAGAATTCTAAGGATCATTTTGACTGCCTCCAGAAGTTAGATCAGATGGCAAATTGGATTTGGTGCTAGGTCTTTCCCTTTAGGTTTTACCCCAACAATGTTTTCATTAGTTTCGCTCACTCTCGAAATCAAGCATTTTACAGCAGGTTGGAGCAGCCTGTATCTCAGCACAGGAATAAGGTAGGGAAGAATTCTAAGGATCATTTTGACTGCCTCCAGAAGTTAGATCAGATGGCAAATTGGATTTGGTGCTAGGTCTTTCCCTTTAGGTTTTACCCCAACAATGTTTTCATTAGTTTCGCTCACTCTCGAAATCAAGCATTTTACAGCAGGTTGGAGCAGCCTGTATCTCAGCACAGGAATAAGGTAGGGAAGAATTCTAAGGATCATTTTGACTGCCTCCAGAAGTTAGATCAGATGGCAAATTGGATTTGGTGCTAGGTCTTTCCCTTTAGGTTTTACCCCAACAATGTTTTCATTAGTTTCGCTCACTCTCGAAATCAAGCATTTTACAGCAGGTTGGAGCAGCCTGTATCTCAGCACAGGAATAAGGTAGGGAAGAATTCTAAGGCTCATTTTGACTGCCTCCAGAAGTTAGATCAGATGGCAAATTGGATTTGGTGCTAGGTCTTTCCCTTTAGGTTTTACCCCAACAATGTTTTCATTAGTTTCGCTCACTCTGGAAATCAAGCATTTTACAGCAGGTTGGAGCAGCCTGTATCTCAGCACAGGAATAAGGTAGGGAAGAATTCTAAGGCTCATTTTGACTGCCTCCAGAAGTTAGATCAGATGGCAAATTGGATTTGGTGCTAGGTCTTTCCCTTTAGGTTTTACCCCAACAATGTTTTCATTAGTTTCGCTCACTCTCGAAATCAAGCATTTTACAGCAGGTTGGAGCAGCCTGTATCTCAGCACAGGAATAAGGTAGGGAAGAATTCAAATGCTCATTTTGACTGCCTCCAGAAGTTAGATCAGATGGCAAATTGGATTTGGTGCTAGGTCTTTCCCTTTAGGTTTTACCCCAACAATGTTTTCATTAGTTTCGCTCACTCTCGAAATCAAGCATTTTACAGCAGGTTGGAGCAGCCTGTATCTCAGCACAGGAATAAGGTAGGGAAGAATTCTAAGGATCATTTTGACTGCCTCCAGAAGTTAGATCAGATGGCAAATTGGATTTGGTGCTAGGTCTTTCCCTTTAGGTTTTACCCCAACAATGTTTTCATTAGTTTCGCTCACTCTCGAAATCAAGCATTTTACAGCAGGTTGGAGCAGCCTGTATCTCAGCACAGGAATAAGGTAGGGAAGAATTCTAAGGATCATTTTGACTGCCTCCAGAAGTTAGATCAGATGGCAAATTGGATTTGGTGCTAGGTCTTTCCCTTTAGGTTTTACCCCAACAATGTTTTCATTAGTTTCGCTCACTCTCGAAATCAAGCATTTTACAGCAGGTTGGAGCAGCCTGTATCTCAGCACAGGAATAAGGTAGGGAAGAATTCTAAGGATCATTTTGACTGCCTCCAGAAGTTAGATCAGATGGCAAATTGGATTTGGTGCTAGGTCTTTCCCTTTAGGTTTTACCCCAACAATGTTTTCATTAGTTTCGCTCACTCTCGAAATCAAGCATTTTACAGCAGGTTGGAGCAGCCTGTATCTCAGCACAGGAATAAGGTAGGGAAGAATTCTAAGGCTCATTTTGACTGCCTCCAGAAGTTAGATCAGATGGCAAATTGGATTTGGTGCTAGGTCTTTCCCTTTAGGTTTTACCCCAACAATGTTTTCATTAGTTTCGCTCACTCTCGAAATCAAGCATTTTACAGCAGGTTGGAGCAGCCTGTATCTCAGCACAGGAATAAGGTAGGGAAGAATTCTAAGGATCATTTTGACTGCCTCCAGAAGTTAGATCAGATGGCAAATTGGATTTGGTGCTAGGTCTTTCCCTTTAGGTTTTACCCCAACAATGTTTTCATTAGTTTCGCTCACTCTCGAAATCAAGCATTTTACAGCAGGTTGGAGCAGCCTGTATCTCAGCACAGGAATAAGGTAGGGAAGAATTCTAAGGCTCATTTTGACTGCCTCCAGAAGTTAGATCAGATGGCAAATTGGATTTGGTGCTAGGTCTTTCCCTTTAGGTTTTACCCCAACAATGTTTTCATTAGTTTCGCTCACTCTCGAAATCAAGCATTTTACAGCAGGTTGGAGCAGCCTGTATCTCAGCACAGGAATAAGGTAGGGAAGAATTCAAATGCTCATTTTGACTGCCTCCAGAAGTTAGATCAGATGGCAAATTGGATTTGGTGCTAGGTCTTTCCCTTTAGGTTTTACCCCAACAATGTTTTCATTAGTTTCGCTCACTCTCGAAATCAAGCATTTTACAGCAGGTTGGAGCAGCCTGTATCTCAGCACAGGAATAAGGTAGGGAAGAATTCAAATACTCATTTTGACTGCCTCCAGAAGTTAGATCAGATGGCCAATGGAATTTGGTGCTAGGTCTTTCCCTTTAGGTTTTACCCCAACAATGTTTTCATTAGTTTCGCTCACTCTCGAAATCAAGCATTTTACAGCAGGTTGGAGCAGCCTGTATCTCAGCACAGGAATAAGGTAGGGAAGAATTCTAAGGCTCATTTTGACTGCCTCCAGAAGTTAGATCAGATGGCAAATTGGATTTGGTGCTAGGTCTTTCCCTTTAGGTTTTACCCCAACAATGTTTTCATTAGTTTCGCTCACTCTCGAAATCAAGCATTTTACAGCAGGTTGGAGCAGCCTGTATCTCAGCACAGGAATAAGGTAGGGAAGAATTCTAAGGCTCATTTTGACTGCCTCCAGAAGTTAGATCAGATGGCAAATTGGATTTGGTGCTAGGTCTTTCCCTTTAGGTTTTACCCCAACAATGTTTTCATTAGTTTCGCTCACTCTCGAAATCAAGCATTTTACAGCAGGTTGGAGCAGCCTGTATCTCAGCACAGGAATAAGGTAGGGAAGAATTCTAAGGCTCATTTTGACTGCCTCCAGAAGTTAGATCAGATGGCAAATTGGATTTGGTGCTAGGTCTTTCCCTTTAGGTTTTACCCCAACAATGTTTTCATTAGTTTCGCTCACTCTCGAAATCAAGCATTTTACAGCAGGTTGGAGCAGCCTGTATCTCAGCACAGGAATAAGGTAGGGAAGAATTCTAAGGCTCATTTTGACTGCCTCCAGAAGTTAGATCAGATGGCAAATTGGATTTGGTGCTAGGTCTTTCCCTTTAGGTTTTACCCCAACAATGTTTTCATTAGTTTCGCTCACTCTCGAAATCAAGCATTTTACAGCAGGTTGGAGCAGCCTGTATCTCAGCACAGGAATAAGGTAGGGAAGAATTCTAAGGCTCATTTTGACTGCCTCCAGAAGTTAGATCAGATGGCAAATTGGATTTGGTGCTAGGTCTTTCCCTTTAGGTTTTACCCCAACAATGTTTTCATTAGTTTCGCTCACTCTCGAAATCAAGCATTTTACAGCAGGTTGGAGCAGCCTGTATCTCAGCACAGGAATAAGGTAGGGAAGAATTCTAAGGCTCATTTTGACTGCCTCCAGAAGTTAGATCAGATGGCAAATTGGATTTGGTGCTAGGTCTTTCCCTTTAGGTTTTACCCCAACAATGTTTTCATTAGTTTCGCTCACTCTCGAAATCAAGCATTTTACAGCAGGTTGGAGCAGCCTGTATCTCAGCACAGGAATAAGGTAGGGAAGAATTCTAAGGCTCATTTTGACTGCCTCCAGAAGTTAGATCAGATGGCAAATTGGATTTGGTGCTAGGTCTTTCCCTTTAGGTTTTACCCCAACAATGTTTTCATTAGTTTCGCTCACTCTCGAAATCAAGCATTTTACAGCAGGTTGGAGCAGCCTGTATCTCAGCACAGGAATAAGGTAGGGAAGAATTCAAATGCTCATTTTGACTGCCTCCAGAAGTTAGATCAGATGGCAAATTGGATTTGGTGCTAGGTCTTTCCCTTTAGGTTTTACCCCAACAATGTTTTCATTAGTTTCGCTCACTCTCGAAATCAAGCATTTTACAGCAGGTTGGAGCAGCCTGTATCTCAGCACAGGAATAAGGTAGGGAAGAATTCTAAGGCTCATTTTGACTGCCTCCAGAAGTTAGATCAGATGGCAAATTGGATTTGGTGCTAGGTCTTTCCCTTTAGGTTTTACCCCAACAATGTTTTCATTAGTTTCGCTCACTCTCGAAATCAAGCATTTTACAGCAGGTTGGAGCAGCCTGTATCTCAGCACAGGAATAAGGTAGGGAAGAATTCTAAGGATCATTTTGACTGCTTCCAGAAGTTAGATCAGATGGCAAATTGGATTTGGTGCTAGGTCTTTCCCTTTAGGTTTTACCCCAACAATGTTTTCATTAGTTTCGCTCACTCTCGAAATCAAGCATTTTACAGCAGGTTGGAGCAGCCTGTATCTCAGCACAGGAATAAGGTAGGGAAGAATTCTAAGGCTCATTTTGACTGCCTCCAGAAGTTAGATCAGATGGCAAATTGGATTTGGTGCTAGGTCTTTCCCTTTAGGTTTTACCCCAACAATGTTTTCATTAGTTTCGCTCACTCTCGAAATCAAGCATTTTACAGCAGGTTGGAGCAGCCTGTATCTCAGCACAGGAATAAGGTAGGGAAGAATTCTAAGGCTCATTTTGACTGCCTCCAGAAGTTAGATCAGATGGCAAATTGGATTTGGTGCTAGGTCTTTCCCTTTAGGTTTTACCCCAACAATGTTTTCATTAGTTTCGCTCACTCTCGAAATCAAGCATTTTACAGCAGGTTGGAGCAGCCTGTATCTCAGCACAGGAATAAGGTAGGGAAGAATTCTAAGGCTCATTTTGACTGCCTCCAGAAGTTAGATCAGATGGCAAATTGGATTTGGTGCTAGGTCTTTCCCTTTAGGTTTTACCCCAACAATGTTTTCATTAGTTTCGCTCACTCTCGAAATCAAGCATTTTACAGCAGGTTGGAGCAGCCTGTATCTCAGCACAGGAATAAGGTAGGGAAGAATTCAAATGCTCATTTTGACTGCCTCCAGAAGTTAGATCAGATGGCAAATTGGATTTGGTGCTAGGTCTTTCCCTTTAGGTTTTACCCCAACAATGTTTTCATTAGTTTCGCTCACTCTCGAAATCAAGCATTTTACAGCAGGTTGGAGCAGCCTGTATCTCAGCACAGGAATAAGGTAGGGAAGAATTCAAATACTCATTTTGACTGCCTCCAGAAGTTAGATCAGATGGCCAATGGAATTTGGTGCTAGGTCTTTCCCTTTAGGTTTTACCCCAACAATGTTTTCATTAGTTTCGCTCACTCTCGAAATCAAGCATTTTACAGCAGGTTGGAGCAGCCTGTATCTCAGCACAGGAATAAGGTAGGGAAGAATTCTAAGGATCATTTTGACTGCCTCCAGAAGTTAGATCAGATGGCAAATTGGATTTGGTGCTAGGTCTTTCCCTTTAGGTTTTACCCCAACAATGTTTTCATTAGTTTCGCTCACTCTCGAAATCAAGCATTTTACAGCAGGTTGGAGCAGCCTGTATCTCAGCACAGGAATAAGGTAGGGAAGAATTCTAAGGATCATTTTGACTGCCTCCAGAAGTTAGATCAGATGGCAAATTGGATTTGGTGCTAGGTCTTTCCCTTTAGGTTTTACCCCAACAATGTTTTCATTAGTTTCGCTCACTCTCGAAATCAAGCATTTTACAGCAGGTTGGAGCAGCCTGTATCTCAGCACAGGAATAAGGTAGGGAAGAATTCTAAGGATCATTTTGACTGCCTCCAGAAGTTAGATCAGATGGCAAATTGGATTTGGTGCTAGGTCTTTCCCTTTAGGTTTTACCCCAACAATGTTTTCATTAGTTTCGCTCACTCTCGAAATCAAGCATTTTACAGCAGGTTGGAGCAGCCTGTATCTCAGCACAGGAATAAGGTAGGGAAGAATTCAAATGCTCATTTTGACTGCCTCCAGAAGTTAGATCAGATGGCAAATTGGATTTGGTGCTAGGTCTTTCCCTTTAGGTTTTACCCCAACAATGTTTTCATTAGTTTCGCTCACTCTCGAAATCAAGCATTTTACAGCAGGTTGGAGCAGCCTGTATCTCAACACAGGAATAAGGTAGGGAAGAATTCAAATGCTCATTTTGACTGCCTCCAGAAGTTAGATCAGATGGCAAATTGGATTTGGTGCTAGGTCTTTCCCTTTAGGTTTTACCCCAACAATGTTTTCATTAGTTTCGCTCACTCTCGAAATCAAGCATTTTACAGCAGGTTGGAGCAGCCTGTATCTCAGCACAGGAATAAGGTAGGGAAGAATTCTAAGGCTCATTTTGACTGCCTCCAGAAGTTAGATCAGATGGCAAATTGGATTTGGTGCTAGGTCTTTCCCTTTAGGTTTTACCCCAACAATGTTTTCATTAGTTTCGCTCACTCTCGAAATCAAGCATTTTACAGCAGGTTGGAGCAGCCTGTATCTCAGCACAGGAATAAGGTAGGGAAGAATTCTAAGGATCATTTTGACTGCCTCCAGAAGTTAGATCAGATGGCAAATTGGATTTGGTGCTAGGTCTTTCCCTTTAGGTTTTACCCCAACAATGTTTTCATTAGTTTCGCTCACTCTCGAAATCAAGCATTTTACAGCAGGTTGGAGCAGCCTGTATCTCAGCACAGGAATAAGGTAGGGAAGAATTCTAAGGCTCATTTTGACTGCCTCCAGAAGTTAGATCAGATGGCAAATTGGATTTGGTGCTAGGTCTTTCCCTTTAGGTTTTACCCCAACAATGTTTTCATTAGTTTCGCTCACTCTCGAAATCAAGCATTTTACAGCAGGTTGGAGCAGCCTGTATCTCAGCACAGGAATAAGGTAGGGAAGAATTCTAAGGATCATTTTGACTGCCTCCAGAAGTTAGATCAGATGGCAAATTGGATTTGGTGCTAGGTCTTTCCCTTTAGGTTTTACCCCAACAATGTTTTCATTAGTTTCGCTCACTCTCGAAATCAAGCATTTTACAGCAGGTTGGAGCAGCCTGTATCTCAGCACAGGAATAAGGTAGGGAAGAATTCTAAGGCTCATTTTGACTGCCTCCAGAAGTTAGATCAGATGGCAAATTGGATTTGGTGCTAGGTCTTTCCCTTTAGGTTTTACCCCAACAATGTTTTCATTAGTTTCGCTCACTCTCGAAATCAAGCATTTTACAGCAGGTTGGAGCAGCCTGTATCTCAGCACAGGAATAAGGTAGGGAAGAATTCTAAGGCTCATTTTGACTGCCTCCAGAAGTTAGATCAGATGGCAAATTGGATTTGGTGCTAGGTCTTTCCCTTTAGGTTTTACCCCAACAATGTTTTCATTAGTTTCGCTCACTCTCGAAATCAAGCATTTTACAGCAGGCTGGAGCAGCCTGTATCTCAGCACAGGAATAAGGTAGGGAAGAATTCTAAGGCTCATTTTGACTGCCTCCAGAAGTTAGATCAGATGGCAAATTGGATTTGGTGCTAGGTCTTTCCCTTTAGGTTTTACCCCAACAATGTTTTCATTAGTTTCGCTCACTCTCGAAATCAAGCATTTTACAGCAGGTTGGAGCAGCCTGTATCTCAGCACAGGAATAAGGTAGGGAAGAATTCAAATACTCATTTTGACTGCCTCCAGAAGTTAGATCAGATGGCAAATTGGATTTGGTGCTAGGTCTTTCCCTTTAGGTTTTACCCCAACAATGTTTTCATTAGTTTCGCTCACTCTCGAAATCAAGCATTTTACAGCAGGTTGGAGCAGCCTGTATCTCAGCACAGGAATAAGGTAGGGAAGAATTCTAAGGATCATTTTGACTGCTTCCAGAAGTTAGATCAGATGGCAAATTGGATTTGGTGCTAGGTCTTTCCCTTTAGGTTTTACCCCAACAATGTTTTCATTAGTTTCGCTCACTCTCGAAATCAAGCATTTTACAGCAGGTTGGAGCAGCCTGTATCTCAGCACAGGAATAAGGTAGGGAAGAATTCTAAGGATCATTTTGACTGCCTCCAGAAGTTAGATCAGATGGCAAATTGGATTTGGTGCTAGGTCTTTCCCTTTAGGTTTTACCCCAACAATGTTTTCATTAGTTTCGCTCACTCTCGAAATCAAGCATTTTACAGCAGGTTGGAGCAGCCTGTATCTCAGCACAGGAATAAGGTAGGGAAGAATTCTAAGGCTCATTTTGACTGCCTCCAGAAGTTAGATCAGATGGCAAATTGGATTTGGTGCTAGGTCTTTCCCTTTAGGTTTTACCCCAACAATGTTTTCATTAGTTTCGCTCACTCTCGAAATCAAGCATTTTACAGCAGGTTGGAGCAGCCTGTATCTCAGCACAGGAATAAGGTAGGGAAGAATTCTAAGGCTCATTTTGACTGCCTCCAGAAGTTAGATCAGATGGCAAATTGGATTTGGTGCTAGGTCTTTCCCTTTAGGTTTTACCCCAACAATGTTTTCATTAGTTTCGCTCACTCTCGAAATCAAGCATTTTACAGCAGGTTGGAGCAGCCTGTATCTCAGCACAGGAATAAGGTAGGGAAGAATTCAAATGCTCATTTTGACTGCCTCCAGAAGTTAGATCAGATGGCAAATTGGATTTGGTGCTAGGTCTTTCCCTTTAGGTTTTACCCCAACAATGTTTTCATTAGTTTCGCTCACTCTCGAAATCAAGCATTTTACAGCAGGTTGGAGCAGCCTGTATCTCAGCACAGGAATAAGGTAGGGAAGAATTCAAATACTCATTTTGACTGCCTCCAGAAGTTAGATCAGATGGCCAATGGAATTTGGTGCTAGGTCTTTCCCTTTAGGTTTTACCCCAACAATGTTTTCATTAGTTTCGCTCACTCTCGAAATCAAGCATTTTACAGCAGGCTGGAGCAGCCTGTATCTCAGCACAGGAATAAGGTAGGGAAGAATTCAAATGCTCATTTTGACTGCCTCCAGAAGTTAGATCAGATGGCAAATTGGATTTGGTGCTAGGTCTTTCCCTTTAGGTTTTACCCCAACAATGTTTTCATTAGTTTCGCTCACTCTCGAAATCAAGCATTTTACAGCAGGTTGGAGCAGCCTGTATCTCAGCACAGGAATAAGGTAGGGAAGAATTCAAATACTCATTTTGACTGCCTCCAGAAGTTAGATCAGATGGCAAATTGGATTTGGTGCTAGGTCTTTCCCTTTAGGTTTTACCCCAACAATGTTTTCATTAGTTTCGCTCACTCTCGAAATCAAGCATTTTACAGCAGGTTGGAGCAGCCTGTATCTCAGCACAGGAATAAGGTAGGGAAGAATTCTAAGGATCATTTTGACTGCTTCCAGAAGTTAGATCAGATGGCAAATTGGATTTGGTGCTAGGTCTTTCCCTTTAGGTTTTACCCCAACAATGTTTTCATTAGTTTCGCTCACTCTCGAAATCAAGCATTTTACAGCAGGTTGGAGCAGCCTGTATCTCAGCACAGGAATAAGGTAGGGAAGAATTCTAAGGATCATTTTGACTGCCTCCAGAAGTTAGATCAGATGGCAAATTGGATTTGGTGCTAGGTCTTTCCCTTTAGGTTTTACCCCAACAATGTTTTCATTAGTTTCGCTCACTCTCGAAATCAAGCATTTTACAGCAGGTTGGAGCAGCCTGTATCTCAGCACAGGAATAAGGTAGGGAAGAATTCTAAGGCTCATTTTGACTGCCTCCAGAAGTTAGATCAGATGGCAAATTGGATTTGGTGCTAGGTCTTTCCCTTTAGGTTTTACCCCAACAATGTTTTCATTAGTTTCGCTCACTCTCGAAATCAAGCATTTTACAGCAGGTTGGAGCAGCCTGTATCTCAGCACAGGAATAAGGTAGGGAAGAATTCTAAGGCTCATTTTGACTGCCTCCAGAAGTTAGATCAGATGGCAAATTGGATTTGGTGCTAGGTCTTTCCCTTTAGGTTTTACCCCAACAATGTTTTCATTAGTTTCGCTCACTCTCGAAATCAAGCATTTTACAGCAGGTTGGAGCAGCCTGTATCTCAGCACAGGAATAAGGTAGGGAAGAATTCAAATGCTCATTTTGACTGCCTCCAGAAGTTAGATCAGATGGCAAATTGGATTTGGTGCTAGGTCTTTCCCTTTAGGTTTTACCCCAACAATGTTTTCATTAGTTTCGCTCACTCTCGAAATCAAGCATTTTACAGCAGGTTGGAGCAGCCTGTATCTCAGCACAGGAATAAGGTAGGGAAGAATTCAAATACTCATTTTGACTGCCTCCAGAAGTTAGATCAGATGGCCAATGGAATTTGGTGCTAGGTCTTTCCCTTTAGGTTTTACCCCAACAATGTTTTCATTAGTTTCGCTCACTCTCGAAATCAAGCATTTTACAGCAGGTTGGAGCAGCCTGTATCTCAGCACAGGAATAAGGTAGGGAAGAATTCTAAGGATCATTTTGACTGCCTCCAGAAGTTAGATCAGATGGCAAATTGGATTTGGTGCTAGGTCTTTCCCTTTAGGTTTTACCCCAACAATGTTTTCATTAGTTTCGCTCACTCTCGAAATCAAGCATTTTACAGCAGGTTGGAGCAGCCTGTATCTCAGCACAGGAATAAGGTAGGGAAGAATTCTAAGGATCATTTTGACTGCCTCCAGAAGTTAGATCAGATGGCAAATTGGATTTGGTGCTAGGTCTTTCCCTTTAGGTTTTACCCCAACAATGTTTTCATTAGTTTCGCTCACTCTCGAAATCAAGCATTTTACAGCAGGTTGGAGCAGCCTGTATCTCAGCACAGGAATAAGGTAGGGAAGAATTCAAATGCTCATTTTGACTGCCTCCAGAAGTTAGATCAGATGGCAAATTGGATTTGGTGCTAGGTCTTTCCCTTTAGGTTTTACCCCAACAATGTTTTCATTAGTTTCGCTCACTCTCGAAATCAAGCATTTTACAGCAGGTTGGAGCAGCCTGTATCTCAGCACAGGAATAAGGTAGGGAAGAATTCAAATGCTCATTTTGACTGCCTCCAGAAGTTAGATCAGATGGCAAATTGGATTTGGTGCTAGGTCTTTCCCTTTAGGTTTTACCCCAACAATGTTTTCATTAGTTTCGCTCACTCTCGAAATCAAGCATTTTACAGCAGGTTGGAGCAGCCTGTATCTCAGCACAGGAATAAGGTAGGGAAGAATTCTAAGGCTCATTTTGACTGCCTCCAGAAGTTAGATCAGATGGCAAATTGGATTTGGTGCTAGGTCTTTCCCTTTAGGTTTTACCCCAACAATGTTTTCATTAGTTTCGCTCACTCTCGAAATCAAGCATTTTACAGCAGGTTGGAGCAGCCTGTATCTCAGCACAGGAATAAGGTAGGGAAGAATTCTAAGGCTCATTTTGACTGCCTCCAGAAGTTAGATCAGATGGCAAATTGGATTTGGTGCTAGGTCTTTCCCTTTAGGTTTTACCCCAACAATGTTTTCATTAGTTTCGCTCACTCTCGAAATCAAGCATTTTACAGCAGGTTGGAGCAGCCTGTATCTCAGCACAGGAATAAGGTAGGGAAGAATTCTAAGGCTCATTTTGACTGCCTCCAGAAGTTAGATCAGATGGCAAATTGGATTTGGTGCTAGGTCTTTCCCTTTAGGTTTTACCCCAACAATGTTTTCATTAGTTTCGCTCACTCTCGAAATCAAGCATTTTACAGCAGGTTGGAGCAGCCTGTATCTCAGCACAGGAATAAGGTAGGGAAGAATTCTAAGGCTCATTTTGACTGCCTCCAGAAGTTAGATCAGATGGCAAATTGGATTTGGTGCTAGGTCTTTCCCTTTAGGTTTTACCCCAACAATGTTTTCATTAGTTTCGCTCACTCTCGAAATCAAGCATTTTACAGCAGGTTGGAGCAGCCTGTATCTCAGCACAGGAATAAGGTAGGGAAGAATTCTAAGGCTCATTTTGACTGCCTCCAGAAGTTAGATCAGATGGCAAATTGGATTTGGTGCTAGGTCTTTCCCTTTAGGTTTTACCCCAACAATGTTTTCATTAGTTTCGCTCACTCTCGAAATCAAGCATTTTACAGCAGGTTGGAGCAGCCTGTATCTCAGCACAGGAATAAGGTAGGGAAGAATTCTAAGGCTCATTTTGACTGCCTCCAGAAGTTAGATCAGATGGCAAATTGGATTTGGTGCTAGGTCTTTCCCTTTAGGTTTTACCCCAACAATGTTTTCATTAGTTTCGCTCACTCTCGAAATCAAGCATTTTACAGCAGGTTGGAGCAGCCTGTATCTCAGCACAGGAATAAGGTAGGGAAGAATTCTAAGGATCATTTTGACTGCCTCCAGAAGTTAGATCAGATGGCAAATTGGATTTGGTGCTAGGTCTTTCCCTTTAGGTTTTACCCCAACAATGTTTTCATTAGTTTCGCTCACTCTCGAAATCAAGCATTTTACAGCAGGTTGGAGCAGCCTGTATCTCAGCACAGGAATAAGGTAGGGAAGAATTCTAAGGCTCATTTTGACTGCCTCCAGAAGTTAGATCAGATGGCAAATTGGATTTGGTGCTAGGTCTTTCCCTTTAGGTTTTACCCCAACAATGTTTTCATTAGTTTCGCTCACTCTCGAAATCAAGCATTTTACAGCAGGTTGGAGCAGCCTGTATCTCAGCACAGGAATAAGGTAGGGAAGAATTCAAATGCTCATTTTGACTGCCTCCAGAAGTTAGATCAGATGGCAAATTGGATTTGGTGCTAGGTCTTTCCCTTTAGGTTTTACCCCAACAATGTTTTCATTAGTTTCGCTCACTCTCGAAATCAAGCATTTTACAGCAGGTTGGAGCAGCCTGTATCTCAGCACAGGAATAAGGTAGGGAAGAATTCAAATGCTCATTTTGACTGCCTCCAGAAGTTAGATCAGATGGCAAATTGGATTTGGTGCTAGGTCTTTCCCTTTAGGTTTTACCCCAACAATGTTTTCATTAGTTTCGCTCACTCTCGAAATCAAGCATTTTACAGCAGGTTGGAGCAGCCTGTATCTCAGCACAGGAATAAGGTAGGGAAGAATTCAAATGCTCATTTTGACTGCCTCCAGAAGTTAGATCAGATGGCAAATTGGATTTGGTGCTAGGTCTTTCCCTTTAGGTTTTACCCCAACAATGTTTTCATTAGTTTCGCTCACTCTCGAAATCAAGCATTTTACAGCAGGTTGGAGCAGCCTGTATCTCAGCACAGGAATAAGGTAGGGAAGAATTCTAAGGATCATTTTGACTGCCTCCAGAAGTTAGATCAGATGGCAAATTGGATTTGGTGCTAGGTCTTTCCCTTTAGGTTTTACCCCAACAATGTTTTCATTAGTTTCGCTCACTCTCGAAATCAAGCATTTTACAGCAGGTTGGAGCAGCCTGTATCTCAGCACAGGAATAAGGTAGGGAAGAATTCTAAGGCTCATTTTGACTGCCTCCAGAAGTTAGATCAGATGGCAAATTGGATTTGGTGCTAGGTCTTTCCCTTTAGGTTTTACCCCAACAATGTTTTCATTAGTTTCGCTCACTCTCGAAATCAAGCATTTTACAGCAGGTTGGAGCAGCCTGTATCTCAGCACAGGAATAAGGTAGGGAAGAATTCTAAGGATCATTTTGACTGCCTCCAGAAGTTAGATCAGATGGCAAATTGGATTTGGTGCTAGGTCTTTCCCTTTAGGTTTTACCCCAACAATGTTTTCATTAGTTTCGCTCACTCTCGAAATCAAGCATTTTACAGCAGGTTGGAGCAGCCTGTATCTCAGCACAGGAATAAGGTAGGGAAGAATTCTAAGGATCATTTTGACTGCCTCCAGAAGTTAGATCAGATGGCAAATTGGATTTGGTGCTAGGTCTTTCCCTTTAGGTTTTACCCCAACAATGTTTTCATTAGTTTCGCTCACTCTCGAAATCAAGCATTTTACAGCAGGTTGGAGCAGCCTGTATCTCAGCACAGGAATAAGGTAGGGAAGAATTCTAAGGCTCATTTTGACTGCCTCCAGAAGTTAGATCAGATGGCAAATTGGATTTGGTGCTAGGTCTTTCCCTTTAGGTTTTACCCCAACAATGTTTTCATTAGTTTCGCTCACTCTCGAAATCAAGCATTTTACAGCAGGTTGGAGCAGCCTGTATCTCAGCACAGGAATAAGGTAGGGAAGAATTCAAATGCTCATTTTGACTGCCTCCAGAAGTTAGATCAGATGGCAAATTGGATTTGGTGCTAGGTCTTTCCCTTTAGGTTTTACCCCAACAATGTTTTCATTAGTTTCGCTCACTCTCGAAATCAAGCATTTTACAGCAGGTTGGAGCAGCCTGTATCTCAGCACAGGAATAAGGTAGGGAAGAATTCAAATACTCATTTTGACTGCCTCCAGAAGTTAGATCAGATGGCCAATGGAATTTGGTGCTAGGTCTTTCCCTTTAGGTTTTACCCCAACAATGTTTTCATTAGTTTCGCTCACTCTCGAAATCAAGCATTTTACAGCAGGTTGGAGCAGCCTGTATCTCAGCACAGGAATAAGGTAGGGAAGAATTCAAATGCTCATTTTGACTGCCTCCAGAAGTTAGATCAGATGGCAAATTGGATTTGGTGCTAGGTCTTTCCCTTTAGGTTTTACCCCAACAATGTTTTCATTAGTTTCGCTCACTCTCGAAATCAAGCATTTTACAGCAGGTTGGAGCAGCCTGTATCTCAGCACAGGAATAAGGTAGGGAAGAATTCTAAGGCTCATTTTGACTGCCTCCAGAAGTTAGATCAGATGGCAAATTGGATTTGGTGCTAGGTCTTTCCCTTTAGGTTTTACCCCAACAATGTTTTCATTAGTTTCGCTCACTCTCGAAATCAAGCATTTTACAGCAGGTTGGAGCAGCCTGTATCTCAGCACAGGAATAAGGTAGGGAAGAATTCTAAGGCTCATTTTGACTGCCTCCAGAAGTTAGATCAGATGGCAAATTGGATTTGGTGCTAGGTCTTTCCCTTTAGGTTTTACCCCAACAATGTTTTCATTAGTTTCGCTCACTCTCGAAATCAAGCATTTTACAGCAGGTTGGAGCAGCCTGTATCTCAGCACAGGAATAAGGTAGGGAAGAATTCTAAGGCTCATTTTTGACTGCCTCCAGAAGTTAGATCAGATGGCAAATTGGATTTGGTGCTAGGTCTTTCCCTTTAGGTTTTACCCCAACAATGTTTTCATTAGTTTCGCTCACTCTCGAAATCAAGCATTTTACAGCAGGTTGGAGCAGCCTGTATCTCAGCACAGGAATAAGGTAGGGAAGAATTCTAAGGCTCATTTTGACTGCCTCCAGAAGTTAGATCAGATGGCAAATTGGATTTGGTGCTAGGTCTTTCCCTTTAGGTTTTACCCCAACAATGTTTTCATTAGTTTTCGCTCACTCTCGAAATCAAGCATTTACAGCAGGTTGGAGCAGCCTGTATCTCAGCACAGGAATAAGGTAGGGAAGAATTCAAATGCTCATTTTGACTGCCTCCAGAAGTTAGATCAGATGGCAAATTGGATTTGGTGCTAGGTCTTTCCCTTTAGGTTTTACCCCAACAATGTTTTCATTAGTTTCGCTCACTCTCGAAATCAAGCATTTTACAGCAGGTTGGAGCAGGCCTGTATCTCAGCACAGGAATAAGGTAGGGAAGAATTCAAATACTCATTTTGACTGCCTCCAGAAGTTAGATCAGATGGCCAATGGAATTTGGTGCTAGGTCTTTCCCTTTAGGTTTTACCCCAACAATGTTTTCATTAGTTTCGCTCACTCTCGAAATCAAGCATTTTACAGCAGGCTGGGCGCAGCCTGTATCTCAGCACAGGGAAAATAAGGTAGGGAAGAATTCAAATGCTCATTTTGACTGCCTCCAGAAGTTAGATCAGATGGCAAATTGGATTTGGTGCTAGGTCTTTCCCTTTAGTTTTACCCCAACAATGTTTTCATTAGTTTCGCTCACTCTCGAAATCAAGCATTTTACAGCAGGTTGGAGCAGCCTGTATCTCAGCACAGGAATAAGGTAGGGAAGAATTCAAATACTCATTTTGACTGCCTCCAGAAGTTAGATCAGATGGCAAATTGGATTTGGTGCTAGGTCTTTCCCTTTAGGTTTTACCCCAACAATGTTTTTCATTAGTTTCGCTCACTCTCGAAATCAAGCATTTTACAGCAGGTTGGAGCAGCCTGTATCTCAGCACAGGAATAAGGTAGGGAAGAATTCTAAGGATCATTTTGACTGCTTCCAGAAGTTAGATCAGATGGCAAATTGGATTTGGTGCTAGGTCTTTCCCTTTAGGTTTTACCCCAACAATGTTTTCATTAGTTTCGCTCACTCTCGAAATCAAGCATTTTACAGCAGGTTGGAGCAGCCTGTATCTCAGCACAGGAAATAAGGTAGGGAAGAATTCTAAGGATCATTTTGACTGCCTCCAGAAAGTTAGATCAGATGGCAAATTGGATTTGGTGCTAGGTCTTTCCCTTTAGGTTTTACCCCAACAATGTTTTCATTAGTTTCGCTCACTCTCGAAATCAAGCATTTTACAGCAGGTTGGAGCAGCCTGTATCTCAGCACAGGAATAAGGTAGGGAAGAATTCTAAGGCTCATTTTGACTGCCTCCAGAAGTTTAGATCAGATGGCAAATTGGATTTGGTGCTAGGTCTTTCCCTTTAGGTTTTACCCCAACAATGTTTTCATTAGTTTCGCTCCACTCTCGAAATCAAGCATTTTACAGCAGGTTGGAGCAGCCTGTATCTCAGCACAGGAATAAGGTAGGGAAGAATTCTAAGGCTCATTTTGACTGCCTCCAGAAGTTAGATCAGATGGCAAATTGGATTTGGTGCTAGGTCTTTCCCTTTAGGTTTTACCCCAACAATGTTTTCATTAGTTTCGCTCACTCTCGAAATCAAGCATTTTACAGCAGGGTTGGAGCAGCCTGTATCTCAGCACAGGAATAAGGTAGGGAAGAATTCAAATGCTCATTTTGACTGCCTCCAGAAGTTAGATCAGATGGCAAATTGGATTTGGTGCTAGGTCTTTCCCTTTAGGTTTTTACCCCAACAATGTTTTCATTAGTTTCGCTCACTCTCGAAATCAAGCAATTTTACAGCAGGTTGGAGCAGCCTGTATCTCAGCACAGGAATAAGGTAGGGAAGAATTCAAATACTCATTTTGACTGCCTCAGAAGTTAGATCAGATGGCCAATGGAATTTGGTGCTAGGTCTTTCCCTTTAGGTTTTTACCCCAACAATGTTTTCATTAGTTTCGCTCACTCTCGAAATCAAGCATTTTACAGCAGGTTGGAGCAGCCTGTATCTCAGCACAGGAATAAGGTAGGGAAGAATTCTAAGGATCATTTTGGACTGCCTCCAGAAGTTAGATCAGATGGCAAATTGGATTTGGTGCTAGGTCTTTCCCTTTAGGTTTTACCCCAACAATGTTTTTCATTAGTTTCGCTCACTCTCGAAATCAATTGGAGCAGCCTGTATCTCAGCACAGGAATAAGGTAGGGAAGAATTCTAAGGATCATTTTGACTGCCTCCAGAAGTTAGATCAGATGGCAAATTGGATTTGGTGCTAGGTCTTTCCCTTTAGGTTTTACCCCAACAATGTTTTCATTAGTTTCGCTCACTCTCGAAATCAAGCATTTTACAGCAGGTTGGAGCAGCCTGTATCTCAGCACAGGAATAAGGTAGGGAAGAATTCAAATGCTCATTTTGACTGCCTCCAGAAGTTAGATCAGATGGCAAATTGGATTTGGTGCTAGGTCTTTCCCTTTAGGTTTTACCCCAACAATGTTTTCATTAGTTTCGCTCACTCTCGAAATCAAGCATTTTACAGCAGGTTGGAGCAGCCTGTATCTCAGCACAGGAATAAGGTAGGGAAGAATTCTAAGGCTCATTTTGACTGCCTCCAGAAGTTAGATCAGATGGCAAATTGGATTTGGTGCTAGGTCTTTCCCTTTAGGTTTTACCCCAACAATGTTTTCATTAGTTTCGCTCACTCTCGAAATCAAGCATTTTACAGCAGGTTGGAGCAGCCTGTATCTCAGCACAGGAATAAGGTAGGGAAGAATTCTAAGGATCATTTTGACTGCCTCCAGAAGTTAGATCAGATGGCAAATTGGATTTGGTGCTAGGTCTTTCCCTTTAGGTTTTACCCCAACAATGTTTTCATTAGTTTCGCTCACTCTCGAAATCAAGCATTTTACAGCAGGTTGGAGCAGCCTGTATCTCAGCACAGGAATAAGGTAGGGAAGAATTCTAAGGCTCATTTTGACTGCCTCCAGAAGTTAGATCAGATGGCAAATTGGATTTGGTGCTAGGTCTTTCCCTTTAGGTTTTACCCCAACAATGTTTTCATTAGTTTCGCTCACTCTCGAAATCAAGCATTTTACAGCAGGTTGGAGCAGCCTGTATCTCAGCACAGGAATAAGGTAGGGAAGAATTCTAAGGCTCATTTTGACTGCCTCCAGAAGTTAGATCAGATGGCAAATTGGATTTGGTGCTAGGTCTTTCCCTTTAGGTTTTACCCCAACAATGTTTTCATTAGTTTCGCTCACTCTCGAAATCAAGCATTTTACAGCAGGTTGGAGCAGCCTGTATCTCAGCACAGGAATAAGGTAGGGAAGAATTCTAAGGCTCATTTTGACTGCCTCCAGAAGTTAGATCAGATGGCAAATTGGATTTGGTGCTAGGTCTTTCCCTTTAGGTTTTACCCCAACAATGTTTTCATTAGTTTCGCTCACTCTCGAAATCAAGCATTTTACAGCAGGTTGGAGCAGCCTGTATCTCAGCACAGGAATAAGGTAGGGAAGAATTCTAAGGCTCATTTTGACTGCCTCCAGAAGTTAGATCAGATGGCAAATTGGATTTGGTGCTAGGTCTTTCCCTTTAGGTTTTACCCCAACAATGTTTTCATTAGTTTCGCTCACTCTCGAAATCAAGCATTTTACAGCAGGTTGGAGCAGCCTGTATCTCAGCACAGGAATAAGGTAGGGAAGAATTCTAAGGCTCATTTTGACTGCCTCCAGAAGTTAGATCAGATGGCAAATTGGATTTGGTGCTAGGTCTTTCCCTTTAGGTTTTACCCCAACAATGTTTTCATTAGTTTCGCTCACTCTCGAAATCAAGCATTTTACAGCAGGTTGGAGCAGCCTGTATCTCAGCACAGGAATAAGGTAGGGAAGAATTCTAAGGATCATTTTGACTGCCTCCAGAAGTTAGATCAGATGGCAAATTGGATTTGGTGCTAGGTCTTTCCCTTTAGGTTTTACCCCAACAATGTTTTCATTAGTTTCGCTCACTCTCGAAATCAAGCATTTTACAGCAGGTTGGAGCAGCCTGTATCTCAGCACAGGAATAAGGTAGGGAAGAATTCTAAGGCTCATTTTGACTGCCTCCAGAAGTTAGATCAGATGGCAAATTGGATTTGGTGCTAGGTCTTTCCCTTTAGGTTTTACCCCAACAATGTTTTCATTAGTTTCGCTCACTCTCGAAATCAAGCATTTTACAGCAGGTTGGAGCAGCCTGTATCTCAGCACAGGAATAAGGTAGGGAAGAATTCAAATGCTCATTTTGACTGCCTCCAGAAGTTAGATCAGATGGCAAATTGGATTTGGTGCTAGGTCTTTCCCTTTAGGTTTTACCCCAACAATGTTTTCATTAGTTTCGCTCACTCTCGAAATCAAGCATTTTACAGCAGGTTGGAGCAGCCTGTATCTCAGCACAGGAATAAGGTAGGGAAGAATTCAAATGCTCATTTTGACTGCCTCCAGAAGTTAGATCAGATGGCAAATTGGATTTGGTGCTAGGTCTTTCCCTTTAGGTTTTACCCCAACAATGTTTTCATTAGTTTCGCTCACTCTCGAAATCAAGCATTTTACAGCAGGTTGGAGCAGCCTGTATCTCAGCACAGGAATAAGGTAGGGAAGAATTCAAATGCTCATTTTGACTGCCTCCAGAAGTTAGATCAGATGGCAAATTGGATTTGGTGCTAGGTCTTTCCCTTTAGGTTTTACCCCAACAATGTTTTCATTAGTTTCGCTCACTCTCGAAATCAAGCATTTTACAGCAGGTTGGAGCAGCCTGTATCTCAGCACAGGAATAAGGTAGGGAAGAATTCTAAGGATCATTTTGACTGCCTCCAGAAGTTAGATCAGATGGCAAATTGGATTTGGTGCTAGGTCTTTCCCTTTAGGTTTTACCCCAACAATGTTTTCATTAGTTTCGCTCACTCTCGAAATCAAGCATTTTACAGCAGGTTGGAGCAGCCTGTATCTCAGCACAGGAATAAGGTAGGGAAGAATTCTAAGGCTCATTTTGACTGCCTCCAGAAGTTAGATCAGATGGCAAATTGGATTTGGTGCTAGGTCTTTCCCTTTAGGTTTTACCCCAACAATGTTTTCATTAGTTTCGCTCACTCTCGAAATCAAGCATTTTACAGCAGGTTGGAGCAGCCTGTATCTCAGCACAGGAATAAGGTAGGGAAGAATTCTAAGGCTCATTTTGACTGCCTCCAGAAGTTAGATCAGATGGCAAATTGGATTTGGTGCTAGGTCTTTCCCTTTAGGTTTTACCCCAACAATGTTTTCATTAGTTTCGCTCACTCTCGAAATCAAGCATTTTACAGCAGGTTGGAGCAGCCTGTATCTCAGCACAGGAATAAGGTAGGGAAGAATTCTAAGGATCATTTTGACTGCCTCCAGAAGTTAGATCAGATGGCAAATTGGATTTGGTGCTAGGTCTTTCCCTTTAGGTTTTACCCCAACAATGTTTTCATTAGTTTCGCTCACTCTCGAAATCAAGCATTTTACAGCAGGTTGGAGCAGCCTGTATCTCAGCACAGGAATAAGGTAGGGAAGAATTCTAAGGCTCATTTTGACTGCCTCCAGAAGTTAGATCAGATGGCAAATTGGATTTGGTGCTAGGTCTTTCCCTTTAGGTTTTACCCCAACAATGTTTTCATTAGTTTCGCTCACTCTCGAAATCAAGCATTTTACAGCAGGTTGGAGCAGCCTGTATCTCAGCACAGGAATAAGGTAGGGAAGAATTCAAATGCTCATTTTGACTGCCTCCAGAAGTTAGATCAGATGGCAAATTGGATTTGGTGCTAGGTCTTTCCCTTTAGGTTTTACCCCAACAATGTTTTCATTAGTTTCGCTCACTCTCGAAATCAAGCATTTTACAGCAGGTTGGAGCAGCCTGTATCTCAGCACAGGAATAAGGTAGGGAAGAATTCAAATACTCATTTTGACTGCCTCCAGAAGTTAGATCAGATGGCCAATGGAATTTGGTGCTAGGTCTTTCCCTTTAGGTTTTACCCCAACAATGTTTTCATTAGTTTCGCTCACTCTCGAAATCAAGCATTTTACAGCAGGTTGGAGCAGCCTGTATCTCAGCACAGGAATAAGGTAGGGAAGAATTCAAATGCTCATTTTGACTGCCTCCAGAAGTTAGATCAGATGGCAAATTGGATTTGGTGCTAGGTCTTTCCCTTTAGGTTTTACCCCAACAATGTTTTCATTAGTTTCGCTCACTCTCGAAATCAAGCATTTTACAGCAGGTTGGAGCAGCCTGTATCTCAGCACAGGAATAAGGTAGGGAAGAATTCTAAGGCTCATTTTGACTGCCTCCAGAAGTTAGATCAGATGGCAAATTGGATTTGGTGCTAGGTCTTTCCCTTTAGGTTTTACCCCAACAATGTTTTCATTAGTTTCGCTCACTCTCAAAATCAAGCATTTTACAGCAGGTTGGAGCAGCCTGTATCTCAGCACAGGAATAAGGTAGGGAAGAATTCAAATGCTCATTTTGACTGCCTCCAGAAGTTAGATCAGATGGCAAATTGGATTTGGTGCTAGGTCTTTCCCTTTAGGTTTTACCCCAACAATGTTTTCATTAGTTTCGCTCACTCTCGAAATCAAGCATTTTACAGCAGGTTGGAGCAGCCTGTATCTCAGCACAGGAATAAGGTAGGGAAGAATTCAAATGCTCATTTTGACTGCCTCCAGAAGTTAGATCAGATGGCAAATTGGATTTGGTGCTAGGTCTTTCCCTTTAGGTTTTACCCCAACAATGTTTTCATTAGTTTCGCTCACTCTCGAAATCAAGCATTTTACAGCAGGTTGGAGCAGCCTGTATCTCAGCACAGGAATAAGGTAGGGAAGAATTCTAAGGCTCATTTTGACTGCCTCCAGAAGTTAGATCAGATGGCAAATTGGATTTGGTGCTAGGTCTTTCCCTTTAGGTTTTACCCCAACAATGTTTTCATTAGTTTCGCTCACTCTCGAAATCAAGCATTTTACAGCAGGTTGGAGCAGCCTGTATCTCAGCACAGGAATAAGGTAGGGAAGAATTCTAAGGCTCATTTTGACTGCCTCCAGAAGTTAGATCAGATGGCAAATTGGATTTGGTGCTAGGTCTTTCCCTTTAGGTTTTACCCCAACAATGTTTTCATTAGTTTCGCTCACTCTCGAAATCAAGCATTTTACAGCAGGTTGGAGCAGCCTGTATCTCAGCACAGGAATAAGGTAGGGAAGAATTCTAAGGCTCATTTTGACTGCCTCCAGAAGTTAGATCAGATGGCAAATTGGATTTGGTGCTAGGTCTTTCCCTTTAGGTTTTACCCCAACAATGTTTTCATTAGTTTCGCTCACTCTCGAAATCAAGCATTTTACAGCAGGTTGGAGCAGCCTGTATCTCAGCACAGGAATAAGGTAGGGAAGAATTCTAAGGCTCATTTTGACTGCCTCCAGAAGTTAGATCAGATGGCAAATTGGATTTGGTGCTAGGTCTTTCCCTTTAGGTTTTACCCCAACAATGTTTTCATTAGTTTCGCTCACTCTCGAAATCAAGCATTTTACAGCAGGTTGGAGCAGCCTGTATCTCAGCACAGGAATAAGGTAGGGAAGAATTCTAAGGCTCATTTTGACTGCCTCCAGAAGTTAGATCAGATGGCAAATTGGATTTGGTGCTAGGTCTTTCCCTTTAGGTTTTACCCCAACAATGTTTTCATTAGTTTCGCTCACTCTCGAAATCAAGCATTTTACAGCAGGTTGGAGCAGCCTGTATCTCAGCACAGGAATAAGGTAGGGAAGAATTCTAAGGCTCATTTTGACTGCCTCCAGAAGTTAGATCAGATGGCAAATTGGATTTGGTGCTAGGTCTTTCCCTTTAGGTTTTACCCCAACAATGTTTTCATTAGTTTCGCTCACTCTCGAAATCAAGCATTTTACAGCAGGTTGGAGCAGCCTGTATCTCAGCACAGGAATAAGGTAGGGAAGAATTCTAAGGATCATTTTGACTGCCTCCAGAAGTTAGATCAGATGGCAAATTGGATTTGGTGCTAGGTCTTTCCCTTTAGGTTTTACCCCAACAATGTTTTCATTAGTTTCGCTCACTCTCGAAATCAAGCATTTTACAGCAGGTTGGAGCAGCCTGTATCTCAGCACAGGAATAAGGTAGGGAAGAATTCTAAGGCTCATTTTGACTGCCTCCAGAAGTTAGATCAGATGGCAAATTGGATTTGGTGCTAGGTCTTTCCCTTTAGGTTTTACCCCAACAATGTTTTCATTAGTTTCGCTCACTCTCGAAATCAAGCATTTTACAGCAGGTTGGAGCAGCCTGTATCTCAGCACAGGAATAAGGTAGGGAAGAATTCAAATGCTCATTTTGACTGCCTCCAGAAGTTAGATCAGATGGCAAATTGGATTTGGTGCTAGGTCTTTCCCTTTAGGTTTTACCCCAACAATGTTTTCATTAGTTTCGCTCACTCTCGAAATCAAGCATTTTACAGCAGGTTGGAGCAGCCTGTATCTCAGCACAGGAATAAGGTAGGGAAGAATTCAAATGCTCATTTTGACTGCCTCCAGAAGTTAGATCAGATGGCAAATTGGATTTGGTGCTAGGTCTTTCCCTTTAGGTTTTACCCCAACAATGTTTTCATTAGTTTTGCTCACTCTCGAAATCAAGCATTTTACAGCAGGTTGGAGCAGCCTGTATCTCAGCACAGGAATAAGGTAGGGAAGAATTCAAATGCTCATTTTGACTGCCTCCAGAAGTTAGATCAGATGGCAAATTGGATTTGGTGCTAGGTCTTTCCCTTTAGGTTTTACCCCAACAATGTTTTCATTAGTTTCGCTCACTCTCGAAATCAAGCATTTTACAGCAGGTTGGAGCAGCCTGTATCTCAGCACAGGAATAAGGTAGGGAAGAATTCTAAGGATCATTTTGACTGCCTCCAGAAGTTAGATCAGATGGCAAATTGGATTTGGTGCTAGGTCTTTCCCTTTAGGTTTTACCCCAACAATGTTTTCATTAGTTTCGCTCACTCTCGAAATCAAGCATTTTACAGCAGGTTGGAGCAGCCTGTATCTCAGCACAGGAATAAGGTAGGGAAGAATTCTAAGGCTCATTTTGACTGCCTCCAGAAGTTAGATCAGATGGCAAATTGGATTTGGTGCTAGGTCTTTCCCTTTAGGTTTTACCCCAACAATGTTTTCATTAGTTTCGCTCACTCTCGAAATCAAGCATTTTACAGCAGGTTGGAGCAGCCTGTATCTCAGCACAGGAATAAGGTAGGGAAGAATTCTAAGGATCATTTTGACTGCCTCCAGAAGTTAGATCAGATGGCAAATTGGATTTGGTGCTAGGTCTTTCCCTTTAGGTTTTACCCCAACAATGTTTTCATTAGTTTCGCTCACTCTCGAAATCAAGCATTTTACAGCAGGTTGGAGCAGCCTGTATCTCAGCACAGGAATAAGGTAGGGAAGAATTCTAAGGATCATTTTGACTGCCTCCAGAAGTTAGATCAGATGGCAAATTGGATTTGGTGCTAGGTCTTTCCCTTTAGGTTTTACCCCAACAATGTTTTCATTAGTTTCGCTCACTCTCGAAATCAAGCATTTTACAGCAGGTTGGAGCAGCCTGTATCTCAGCACAGGAATAAGGTAGGGAAGAATTCTAAGGATCATTTTGACTGCCTCCAGAAGTTAGATCAGATGGCAAATTGGATTTGGTGCTAGGTCTTTCCCTTTAGGTTTTACCCCAACAATGTTTTCATTAGTTTCGCTCACTCTCGAAATCAAGCATTTTACAGCAGGTTGGAGCAGCCTGTATCTCAGCACAGGAATAAGGTAGGGAAGAATTCTAAGGCTCATTTTGACTGCCTCCAGAAGTTAGATCAGATGGCAAATTGGATTTGGTGCTAGGTCTTTCCCTTTAGGTTTTACCCCAACAATGTTTTCATTAGTTTCGCTCACTCTCGAAATCAAGCATTTTACAGCAGGTTGGAGCAGCCTGTATCTCAGCACAGGAATAAGGTAGGGAAGAATTCAAATGCTCATTTTGACTGCCTCCAGAAGTTAGATCAGATGGCAAATTGGATTTGGTGCTAGGTCTTTCCCTTTAGGTTTTACCCCAACAATGTTTTCATTAGTTTCGCTCACTCTCGAAATCAAGCATTTTACAGCAGGTTGGAGCAGCCTGTATCTCAGCACAGGAATAAGGTAGGGAAGAATACAAAATACTCATTTTGACTGCCTCCAGAAGTTAGATCAGATGGCCAATGGAATTTGGTGCTAGGTCTTTCCCTTTAGGTTTTACCCCAACAATGTTTTCATTAGTTTCGCTCACTCTCGAAATCAAGCATTTTACAGCAGGTTGGAGCAGCCTGTATCTCAGCACAGGAATAAGGTAGGGAAGAATTCAAATGCTCATTTTGACTGCCTCCAGAAGTTAGATCAGATGGCAAATTGGATTTGGTGCTAGGTCTTTCCCTTTAGGTTTTACCCCAACAATGTTTTCATTAGTTTCGCTCACTCTCGAAATCAAGCATTTTACAGCAGGTTGGAGCAGCCTGTATCTCAGCACAGGAATAAGGTAGGGAAGAATTCTAAGGCTCATTTTGACTGCCTCCAGAAGTTAGATCAGATGGCAAATTGGATTTGGTGCTAGGTCTTTCCCTTTAGGTTTTACCCCAACAATGTTTTCATTAGTTTCGCTCACTCTCAAAATCAAGCATTTTACAGCAGGTTGGAGCAGCCTGTATCTCAGCACAGGAATAAGGTAGGGAAGAATTCAAATGCTCATTTTGACTGCCTCCAGAAGTTAGATCAGATGGCAAATTGGATTTGGTGCTAGGTCTTTCCCTTTAGGTTTTACCCCAACAATGTTTTCATTAGTTTCGCTCACTCTCGAAATCAAGCATTTTACAGCAGGTTGGAGCAGCCTGTATCTCAGCACAGGAATAAGGTAGGGAAGAATTCAAATACTCATTTTGACTGCCTCCAGAAGTTAGATCAGATGGCCAATGGAATTTGGTGCTAGGTCTTTCCCTTTAGGTTTTACCCCAACAATGTTTTCATTAGTTTCGCTCACTCTCGAAATCAAGCATTTTACAGCAGGTTGGAGCAGCCTGTATCTCAGCACAGGAATAAGGTAGGGAAGAATTCTAAGGATCATTTTGACTGCCTCCAGAAGTTAGATCAGATGGCAAATTGGATTTGGTGCTAGGTCTTTCCCTTTAGGTTTTACCCCAACAATGTTTTCATTAGTTTCGCTCACTCTCGAAATCAAGCATTTTACAGCAGGTTGGAGCAGCCTGTATCTCAGCACAGGAATAAGGTAGGGAAGAATTCTAAGGATCATTTTGACTGCCTCCAGAAGTTAGATCAGATGGCAAATTGGATTTGGTGCTAGGTCTTTCCCTTTAGGTTTTACCCCAACAATGTTTTCATTAGTTTCGCTCACTCTCGAAATCAAGCATTTTACAGCAGGTTGGAGCAGCCTGTATCTCAGCACAGGAATAAGGTAGGGAAGAATTCTAAGGATCATTTTGACTGCCTCCAGAAGTTAGATCAGATGGCAAATTGGATTTGGTGCTAGGTCTTTCCCTTTAGGTTTTACCCCAACAATGTTTTCATTAGTTTCGCTCACTCTCGAAATCAAGCATTTTACAGCAGGTTGGAGCAGCCTGTATCTCAGCACAGGAATAAGGTAGGGAAGAATTCAAATGCTCATTTTGACTGCCTCCAGAAGTTAGATCAGATGGCAAATTGGATTTGGTGCTAGGTCTTTCCCTTTAGGTTTTACCCCAACAATGTTTTCATTAGTTTCGCTCACTCTCGAAATCAAGCATTTTACAGCAGGTTGGAGCAGCCTGTATCTCAGCACAGGAATAAGGTAGGGAAGAATTCAAATACTCATTTAGACTGCCTCCAGAAGTTAGATCAGATGGCCAATGGAATTTGGTGCTAGGTCTTTCCCTTTAGGTTTTACCCCAACAATGTTTTCATTAGTTTCGCTCACTCTCGAAATCAAGCATTTTACAGCAGGTTGGAGCAGCCTGTATCTCAGCACAGGAATAAGGTAGGGAAGAATTCAAATGCTCATTTTGACTGCCTCCAGAAGTTAGATCAGATGGCAAATTGGATTTGGTGCTAGGTCTTTCCCTTTAGGTTTTACCCCAACAATGTTTTCATTAGTTTCGCTCACTCTCGAAAGCAAGCATTTTACAGCAGGTTGGAGCAGCCTGTATCTCAGCACAGGAATAAGGTAGGGAAGAATTCAAATACTCATTTTGACTGCCTCCAGAAGTTAGATCAGATGGCCAATGGAATTTGGTGCTAGGTCTTTCCCTTTAGGTTTTACCCCAACAATGTTTTCATTAGTTTCGCTCACTCTCGAAATCAAGCATTTTACAGCAGGTTGGAGCAGCCTGTATCTCAGCACAGGAATAAGGTAGGGAAGAATTCTAAGGCTCATTTTGACTGCCTCCAGAAGTTAGATCAGATGGCAAATTGGATTTGGTGCTAGGTCTTTCCCTTTAGGTTTTACCCCAACAATGTTTTCATTAGTTTCGCTCACTCTCGAAATCAAGCATTTTACAGCAGGTTGGAGCAGCCTGTATCTCAGCACAGGAATAAGGTAGGGAAGAATTCTAAGGCTCATTTTGACTGCCTCCAGAAGTTAGATCAGGTGGCAAATTGGATTTGGTGCTTGGTCTTTCCCTTTAGGTTTTACCCCAACAATGTTTTCATTAGTTTCGCTCACTCTCGAAATCAAGCATTTTACAGCAGGTTGGAGCAGCCTGTATCTCAGCACAGGAATAAGGTAGGGAAGAATTCAAATACTCATTTTGACTGCCTCCAGAAGTTAGATCAGATGGCCAATGGAATTTGGTGCTAGGTCTTTCCCTTTAGGTTTTACCCCAACAATGTTTTCATTAGTTTCGCTCACTCTCGAAATCAAGCATTTTACAGCAGGTTGGAGCAGCCTGTATCTCAGCACAGGAATAAGGTAGGGAAGAATTCTAAGGATCATTTTGACTGCCTCCAGAAGTTAGATCAGATGGCAAATTGGATTTGGTGCTAGGTCTTTCCCTTTAGGTTTTACCCCAACAATGTTTTCATTAGTTTCGCTCACTCTCGAAATCAAGCATTTTACAGCAGGTTGGAGCAGCCTGTATCTCAGCACAGGAATAAGGTAGGGAAGAATTCTAAGGATCATTTTGACTGCCTCCAGAAGTTAGATCAGATGGCAAATTGGATTTGGTGCTAGGTCTTTCCCTTTAGGTTTTACCCCAACAATGTTTTCATTAGTTTCGCTCACTCTCGAAATCAAGCATTTTACAGCAGGTTGGAGCAGCCTGTATCTCAGCACAGGAATAAGGTAGGGAAGAATTCAAATGCTCATTTTGACTGCCTCCAGAAGTTAGATCAGATGGCAAATTGGATTTGGTGCTAGGTCTTTCCCTTTAGGTTTTACCCCAACAATGTTTTCATTAGTTTCGCTCACTCTCGAAATCAAGCATTTTACAGCAGGTTGGAGCAGCCTGTATCTCAGCACAGGAATAAGGTAGGGAAGAATTCAAATACTCATTTAGACTGCCTCCAGAAGTTAGATCAGATGGCCAATGGAATTTGGTGCTAGGTCTTTCCCTTTAGGTTTTACCCCAACAATGTTTTCATTAGTTTCGCTCACTCTCGAAATCAAGCATTTTACAGCAGGTTGGAGCAGCCTGTATCTCAGCACAGGAATAAGGTAGGGAAGAATTCTAAGGCTCATTTTGACTGCCTCCAGAAGTTAGATCAGATGGCAAATTGGATTTGGTGCTAGGTCTTTCCCTTTAGGTTTTACCCCAACAATGTTTTCATTAGTTTCGCTCACTCTCGAAATCAAGCATTTTACAGCAGGTTGGAGCAGCCTGTATCTCAGCACAGGAATAAGGTAGGGAAGAATTCAAATGCTCATTTTGACTGCCTCCAGAAGTTAGATCAGATGGCAAATTGGATTTGGTGCTAGGTCTTTCCCTTTAGGTTTTACCCCAACAATGTTTTCATTAGTTTCGCTCACTCTCGAAAGCAAGCATTTTACAGCAGGTTGGAGCAGCCTGTATCTCAGCACAGGAATAAGGTAGGGAAGAATTCAAATACTCATTTTGACTGCCTCCAGAAGTTAGATCAGATGGCCAATGGAATTTGGTGCTAGGTCTTTCCCTTTAGGTTTTACCCCAACAATGTTTTCATTAGTTTCGCTCACTCTCGAAATCAAGCATTTTACAGCAGGTTGGAGCAGCCTGTATCTCAGCACAGGAATAAGGTAGGGAAGAATTCTAAGGCTCATTTTGACTGCCTCCAGAAGTTAGATCAGATGGCAAATTGGATTTGGTGCTAGGTCTTTCCCTTTAGGTTTTACCCCAACAATGTTTTCATTAGTTTCGCTCACTCTCGAAATCAAGCATTTTACAGCAGGTTGGAGCAGCCTGTATCTCAGCACAGGAATAAGGTAGGGAAGAATTCTAAGGCTCATTTTGACTGCCTCCAGAAGTTAGATCAGGTGGCAAATTGGATTTGGTGCTTGGTCTTTCCCTTTAGGTTTTACCCCAACAATGTTTTCATTAGTTTCGCTCACTCTCGAAATCAAGCATTTTACAGCAGGTTGGAGCAGCCTGTAATCTCAGCACAGAATAAGGTAGGGAAGAATTCAAATACTCATTTTGACTGCCTCCAGAAGTTAGAATCAGATGGCCAATGGAATTTGGTGCTAGGTCTTTCCCTTTAGGTTTTACCCCAACAATGTTTTCATTAGTTTCGCTCACTCTCGAAATCAAGCATTTTACAGCAGGTTGGAGCAGCCTGTATCTCAGCACAGGAATAAGGTAGGGAAGAATTCTAAGGATCATTTTGACTGCCCTCCAGAAGTTAGATCAAGATGGCAAATTGGATTTGGTGCTAGGTCTTTCCCTTTAGGTTTTACCCCAACAATGTTTTCATTAGTTTCGCTCACTCTCGAAATCAAGCATTTTACAGCAGGTTGGAGCAGCCTGTATCTCAGCACAGGAATAAGGTAGGGAAGAATTCTAAGGATCATTTTGACTGCCTCCAGAAGTTAGATCAGATGGCAAATTGGATTTGGTGCTAGGTCTTTCCCTTTAGGTTTTACCCCAACAATGTTTTCATTAGTTTCGCTCACTCTCGAAATCAAGCATTTTACAGCAGGTTGGAGCAGGCCTGTATCTCAGCACAGGAATAAGGTAGGGAAGAATTCAAATGCTCATTTTGACTGCCTCCAGAAGTTAGATCAGATGGCAAATTGGATTTGGTGCTAGGTCTTTCCCTTTAGGTTTTACCCCAACAATGTTTTCATTAGTTTCGCTCACTCTCGAAATCAAGCATTTTACAGCAGGTTGGAGCAGCCTGTATCTCAGCACAGGAATAAGGTAGGGAAGAATTCTAAGGCTCATTTTGACTGCCTCCAGAAGTTAGATCAGATGGCAAATTGGATTTGGTGCTAGGTCTTTCCCTTTAGGTTTTACCCCAACAATGTTTTCATTAGTTTCGCTCCACTCGAAATCAAGGCATTTTACAGCAGGGTTGGAGCAGGCCTGTATCTCAGCACAGGAATAAGGTAGGGAAGAATTCAAATGCTCATTTTGACTGCCTCCAGAAGTTAGATCAGATGGCAAATTGGATTTGGTGCTAGGGTCTTTCCCTTTAGGTTTTACCCCAACAATGTTTTCATTAGTTTCGCTCACTCTCGAAATCAAGCATTTTACAGCAGGTTGGAGCAGCCTGTATCTCAGCACAGGAATAAGGTAGGAAGAATTCTAAGGCTCATTTTGACTGCCTCCAGAAGTTAGATCAGATGGCAAATTGGATTTGGTGCTAGGTCTTTCCCTTTAGGTTTTACCCCAACAATGTTTTCATTAGTTTCGCTCACTCTCGAAATCAAGCATTTTACAGCAGGTTGGAGCAGCCTGTATCTCAGCACAGGGAATAAGGTAGGGAAGAATTCAAATACTCATTTTGACTGCCTCCAGAAGTTAGATCAGATGGCCAATGGAATTTGGTGCTAGGTCTTTCCCTTTAGGTTTTACCCCAACAATGTTTTCATTAGTTTCGCTCACTCTCGAAATCAAGCATTTTACAGCAGGTTGGAGCAGCCTGTATCTCAGGCACAGGAATAAGGTAGGGAAGAATTCTAAGGCTCATTTTGACTGCCTCCAGAAGTTAGATCAGATGGCAAATTGGATTTGGTGCTAGGTCTTTCCCTTTAGGTTTTACCCCAACAATGTTTTCATTAGTTTCGCTCACTCTCGAAATCAAGCATTTTACAGCAGGTTGGAGCAGCCTGTATCTCAGCACAGGAATAAGGTAGGGAAGAATTCAAATGCTCATTTTGACTGCCTCCAGAAGTTAGATCAGATGGCAAATTGGATTTGGTGCTAGGTCTTTCCCTTTAGGTTTTTCCCCCAACAATGTTTTCATTAGTTTCGCTCACTCTCGAATAATCAA
>NW_027143566.1:0-54981 GCF_026170545.1 Melanerpes formicivorus | reverse complement strand
GTTTTACCCCAACAATGTTTTCATTAGTTTCGCTCACTCTCGAAATCAAGCATTTTACAGCAGGGTTGGAGCAGCCTGTATCTCCAGCACAGGAATAAGGTAGGGAAGAATTCTAAGGATCATTTTGACTGCCTCCAGAAGTTAGATCAGATGGCAAATTGGATTTGGTGCTAGGTCTTTCCCTTTAGGTTTTACCCCAACAATGTTTTCATTAGTTTCGCTCACTCTCGAAATCAAGCATTTTACAGCAGGTTGGAGCAGCCTGTATCTCAGCACAGGAATAAGGTAGGGAAGAATTCAAATAACTCATTTTGACTGCCTCCAGAAGGTTAGATCAGATGGCAAATTGGATTTGGTGCTAGGTCTTTCCCTTTAGGTTTTACCCCAAACAATGTTTTCATTAGTTTCGCTCACTCTCGAAATCAAGCATTTTACAGCAGGTTGGAGCAGCCTGTATCTCAGCACAGGAATAAGGTAGGGAAGAATTCTAAGGATCATTTTTGACTGCCTCCAGAAGTTAGATCAGATGGCAAATTGGATTTGGTGCTAGGTCTTTCCCTTTAGGTTTTACCCCAACAATGTTTTCATTAGTTTCGCTCACTCTCGAAATCAAGCATTTTACAGCAGGTTGGAGCAGCCTGTATCTCAGCACAGGAATAAGGTAGGGAAGAATTCTAAGGATCATTTTGACTGCCTCCAGAAGTTAGATCAGATGGCAAATTGGATTTGGTGCTAGGTCTTTCCCTTTAGGTTTTACCCCAACAATGTTTTCATTAGTTTCGCTCACTCTCGAAATCAAGCATTTTACAGCAGGTTGGAGCAGCCTGTATCTCAGCACAGGAATAAGGTAGGGAAGAATTCTAAGGATCATTTTGACTGCCTCCAGAAGTTAGATCAGATGGCAAATTGGATTTGGTGCTAGGTCTTTCCCTTTAGGTTTTACCCCAACAATGTTTTCATTAGTTTCGCTCACTCTCGAAATCAAGCATTTTACAGCAGGTTGGAGCAGCCTGTATCTCAGCACAGGAATAAGGTAGGGAAGAATTCTAAGGATCATTTTGACTGCCTCCAGAAGTTAGATCAGATGGCAAATTGGATTTGGTGCTAGGTCTTTCCCTTTAGGTTTTACCCCAACAATGTTTTCATTAGTTTCGCTCACTCTCGAAATCAAGCATTTTACAGCAGGTTGGAGCAGCCTGTATCTCAGCACAGGAATAAGGTAGGGAAGAATTCTAAGGATCATTTTGACTGCCTCCAGAAGTTAGATCAGATGGCAAATTGGATTTGGTGCTAGGTCTTTCCCTTTAGGTTTTACCCCAACAATGTTTTCATTAGTTTCGCTCACTCTCGAAATCAAGCATTTTACAGCAGGTTGGAGCAGCCTGTATCTCAGCACAGGAATAAGGTAGGGAAGAATTCTAAGGATCATTTTGACTGCCTCCAGAAGTTAGATCAGATGGCAAATTGGATTTGGTGCTAGGTCTTTCCCTTTAGGTTTTACCCCAACAATGTTTTCATTAGTTTCGCTCACTCTCGAAATCAAGCATTTTACAGCAGGTTGGAGCAGCCTGTATCTCAGCACAGGAATAAGGTAGGGAAGAATTCTAAGGATCATTTTGACTGCCTCCAGAAGTTAGATCAGATGGCAAATTGGATTTGGTGCTAGGTCTTTCCCTTTAGGTTTTACCCCAACAATGTTTTCATTAGTTTCGCTCACTCTCGAAATCAAGCATTTTACAGCAGGTTGGAGCAGCCTGTATCTCAGCACAGGAATAAGGTAGGGAAGAATTCTAAGGATCATTTTGACTGCCATCCAGAAGTTAGATCAGATGGCAAATTGGATTTGGTGCTAGGTCTTTCCCTTTAGGTTTTACCCCAACAATGTTTTCATTAGTTTCGCTCACTCCTCGAAATCAAGCATTTTACAGCAGGTTGGAGCAGCCTGTATCTCAGCACAGGAATAAGGTAGGGAAGAATTCTAAGGATCATTTTGACTGCCTCCAGAAGTTAGATCAGATGGCAAATTGGATTTGGTGCTAGGTCTTTCCCTTTAGGTTTTACCCCAACAATGTTTTCATTAGTTTCGCTCACTCTCGAAATCAAGCATTTTACAGCAGGTTGGAGCAGCCTGTATCTCAGCACAGGAATAAGGTAGGGAAGAATTCTAAGGATCATTTTGACTGCCTCCAGAAGTTAGATCAGATGGCAAATTGGATTTGGTGCTAGGTCTTTCCCTTTAGGTTTTACCCCAACAATGTTTTCATTAGTTTCGCTCACTCTCGAAATCAAGCATTTTTACAGCAGGTTGGAGCAGCCTGTATCTCAGCACAGGAATAAGGTAGGGAAGAATTCTAAGGATCATTTTGACTGCCTCCAGAAGTTAGATCAGATGGCAAATTGGATTTGGTGCTAGGTCTTTCCCTTTAGGTTTTACCCCAACAATGTTTTCATTAGTTTCGCTCACTCTCGAAATCAAGCATTTTACAGCAGGTTGGAGCAGCCTGTATCTCAGCACAGGAATAAGGTAGGGAAGAATTCTAAAGGATCATTTTGACTGCCTCCAGAAGTTAGATCAGATGGCAAATTGGATTTGGTGCTAGGTCTTTCCCTTTAGGTTTTACCCCAACAATGTTTTCATTAGTTTCGCTCACTCTCGAAATCAAGCATTTTACAGCAGGTTGGAGCAGCCTGTATCTCAGCACAGGAATAAGGTAGGGAAGAATTCTAAGGATCATTTTGACTGCCTCCAGAAGTTAGATCAGATGGCAAATTGGATTTGGTGCTAGGTCTTTCCCTTTAGGTTTTACCCCAACAATGTTTTCATTAGTTTCGCTCACTCTCGAAATCAAGCATTTTACAGCAGGTTGGAGCAGCCTGTATCTCAGCACAGGAATAAGGTAGGGAAGAATTCTAAGGATCATTTTGACTGCCTCCAGAAGTTAGATCAGATGGCAAATTGGATTTGGTGCTAGGTCTTTCCCTTTAGGTTTTACCCCAACAATGTTTTCATTAGTTTCGCTCACTCTCGAAATCAAGCATTTTACAGCAGGTTGGAGCAGCCTGTATCTCAGCACAGGAATAAGGTAGGGAAGAATTCTAAGGATCATTTTGACTGCCTCCAGAAGTTAGATCAGATGGCAAATTGGATTTGGTGCTAGGTCTTTCCCTTTAGGTTTTACCCCAACAATGTTTTCATTAGTTTCGCTCACATCTCGAAATCAAGCATTTTACAGCAGGTTGGAGCAGCCTGTATCTCAGCACAGGAATAAGGTAGGGAAGAATTCTAAGGAATCATTTTGACTGCCTCCAGAAGTTAGATCAGATGGCAAATTGGATTTGGTGCTAGGTCTTTCCCTTTAGGTTTTACCCCAACAATGTTTTCATTAGTTTCGCTCACTCTCGAAATCAAGCATTTTACAGCAGGTTGGAGCAGCCTGTATCTCAGCACAGGAATAAGGTAGGGAAGAATTCTAAGGATCATTTTGACTGCCTCCAGAAGTTAGATCAGATGGCAAATTGGATTTGGTGCTAGGTCTTTCCCTTTAGGTTTTACCCCAACAATGTTTTCATTAGTTTCGCTCACTCTCGAAATCAAGCATTTTACAGCAGTTTGGAGCAGCCTGTATCTCAGCACAGGAATAAGGTAGGGAAGAATTCTAAGGATCTGATTTTGACTGCCTCCAGAAGTTAGATCAGATGGCAAATTGGATTTGGTGCTAGGTCTTTCCCTTTAGGTTTTACCCCAACAATGTTTTCATTAGTTTCGCTCACTCTCGAAATCAAGCATTTTACAGCAGGTTGGAGCAGCCTGTATCTCAGCACAGGAATAAGGTAGGGAAGAATTCTAAGGATCATTTTGACTGCCTCCAGAAGTTAGATCAGATGGCAAATTGGATTTGGTGCTAGGTCTTTCCCTTTAGGTTTTACCCCAACAATGTTTTCATTAGTTTCGCTCACTCTCGAAATCAAGCATTTTACAGCAGGTTGGAGCAGCCTGTATCTCAGCACAGGAATAAGGTAGGGAAGAATTCTAAGGATCATTTTGACTGCCTCCAGAAGTTAGATCAGATGGCAAATTGGATTTGGTGCTAGGTCTTTCCCTTTAGGTTTTACCCCAACAATGTTTTTCATTAGTTTCGCTCACTCTCGAAATCAAGCATTTTACAGCAGGTTGGAGCAGCCTGTATCTCAGCACAGGAATAAGGTAGGGAAGAATTCTAAGGATCATTTTGACTGCCTCCAGAAGTTAGATCAGATGGCAAATTGGATTTGGTGCTAGGTCTTTCCCTTTAGGTTTTACCCCAACAATGTTTTCATTAGTTTCGCTCACTCTCGAAATCAAGCATTTTACAGCAGGTTGGAGCAGCCTGTATCTCAGCACAGGAATAAGGTAGGGAAGAATTCTAAGGATCATTTTGACTGCCTCCAGAAGTTAGATCAGATGGCAAATTGGATTTGGTGCTAGGTCTTTCCCTTTAGGTTTTACCCCAACAATGTTTTCATTAGTTTCGCTCACTCTCGAAATCAAGCATTTTACAGCAGGTTGGAGCAGCCTGTATCTCAGCACAGGAATAAGGTAGGGAAGAATTCTAAGGATCATTTTGACTGCCTCCAGAAGTTAGATCAGATGGCAAATTGGATTTGGTGCTAGGTCTTTCCCTTTAGGTTTTACCCCAACAATGTTTTTCATTAGTTTCGCTCACTCTCGAAATCAAGCATTTTACAGCAGGTTGGAGCAGCCTGTATCTCAGCACAGGAATAAGGTAGGGAAGAATTTCTAAGGATCATTTTGACTGCCTCCAGAAGTTAGATCAGATGGCAAATTGGATTTGGTGCTAGGTCTTTCCCTTTAGGTTTTACCCCAACAATGTTTTCATTAGTTTCGCTCACTCTCGAAATCAAGCATTTTACAGCAGGTTGGAGCAGCCTGTATCTCAGCACAGGAATAAGGTAGGGAAGAATTCTAAGGATCATTTTGACTGCCTCCAGAAGTTAGATCAGATGGCAAATTGGATTTGGTGCTAGGTCTTTCCCTTTAGGTTTTTACCCCAACAATGTTTTCATTAGTTTCGCTCACTCTCGAAATCAAGCATTTTACAGCAGGTTGGAGCAGCCTGTATCTCAGCACAGGAATAAGGTAGGGAAGAATTCTAAGGATCATTTTGACTGCCTCCAGAAGTTAGATCAGATGGCAAATTGGATTTGGTGCTAGGTCTTTCCCTTTAGGTTTTACCCCAACAATGTTTTCATTAGTTTCGCTCACTCTCGAAATCAAGCATTTTACAGCAGGTTGGAGCAGCCTGTATCTCAGCACAGGAATAAGGTAGGGAAGAATTCTAAGGATCATTTTGACTGCCTCCAGAAGTTAGATCAGATGGCAAATTGGATTTGGTGCTAGGTCTTTCCCTTTAGGTTTTACCCCAACAATGTTTTCATTAGTTTCGCTCACTCTCGAAATCAAGCATTTTACAGCAGGTTGGAGCAGCCTGTATCTCAGCACAGGAATAAGGTAGGGAAGAATTCTAAGGATCATTTTGACTGCCTCCAGAAGTTAGATCAGATGGCAAATTGGATTTGGTGCTAGGTCTTTCCCTTTAGGTTTTACCCCAACAATGTTTTCATTAGTTTCGCTCACTCTCGAAATCAAGCATTTTACAGCAGGTTGGAGCAGCCTGTATCTCAGCACAGGAATAAGGTAGGGAAGAATTCTAAGGATCATTTTGACTGCCTCCAGAAGTTAGATCAGATGGCAAATTGGATTTGGTGCTAGGTCTTTCCCTTTAGGTTTTACCCCAACAATGTTTTCATTAGTTTCGCTCACTCTCGAAATCAAGCATTTTACAGCAGGTTGGAGCAGCCTGTATCTCAGCACAGGAATAAGGTAGGGAAGAATTCTAAGGATCATTTTGACTGCCTCCAGAAGTTAGATCAGATGGCAAATTGGATTTGGTGCTAGGTCTTTCCCTTTAGGTTTTACCCCAACAATGTTTTCATTAGTTTCGCTCACTCTCGAAATCAAGCATTTTACAGCAGGTTGGAGCAGCCTGTATCTCAGCACAGGAATAAGGTAGGGAAGAATTCTAAGGATCATTTTGACTGCCTCCAGAAGTTAGATCAGATGGCAAATTGGATTTGGTGCTAGGTCTTTCCCTTTAGGTTTTACCCCAACAATGTTTTCATTAGTTTCGCTCACTCTCGAAATCAAGCATTTTACAGCAGGTTGGAGCAGCCTGTATCTCAGCACAGGAATAAGGTAGGGAAGAATTCTAAGGATCATTTTGACTGCCTCCAGAAGTTAGATCAGATGGCAAATTGGATTTGGTGCTAGGTCTTTCCCTTTAGGTTTTACCCCCAACAATGTTTTCATTAGTTTCGCTCACTCTCGAAATCAAGCATTTTACAGCAGGTTGGAGCAGCCTGTATCTCAGCACAGGAATAAGGTAGGGAAGAATTCTAAGGATCATTTTGACTGCCTGCCAGAAGTTAGATCAGATGGCAAATTGGATTTGGTGCTAGGTCTTTCCCTTTAGGTTTTACCCCAACAATGTTTTCATTAGTTTCGCTCACTCTCGAAATCAAGCATTTTACAGCAGGTTGGAGCAGCCTGTATCTCAGCACAGGAATAAGGTAGGGAAGAATTCTAAGGATCATTTTTGACTGCCTGCAGAAGTTAGATCAGATGGCAAATTGGATTTGGTGCTAGGTCTTTCCCTTTAGGTTTTACCCCAACAATGTTTTCATTAGTTTCGCTCACTCTCGAAATCAAGCATTTTACAGCAGGTTGGAGCAGCCTGTATCTCAGCACAGGAATAAGGTAGGGAAGAATTCTAAGGATCATTTTGACTGCCTCCAGAAGTTAGATCAGATGGCAAATTGGATTTGGTGCTAGGTCTTTCCCTTTAGGTTTTACCCCAACAATGTTTTCATTAGTTTCGCTCACTCTCGAAATCAAGCATTTTACAGCAGGTTGGAGCAGCCTGTATCTCAGCACAGGAATAAGGTAGAGAAGAATTCTAAGGATCATTTTGACTGCCTCCAGAAGTTAGATCAGATGGCAAATTGGATTTGGTGCTAGGTCTTTCCCTTTAGGTTTTACCCCCAACAATGTTTTCATTAGTTTCGCTCACTCTCGAAATCAAGCATTTTACAGCAGGTTGGAGCAGCCTGTATCTCAGCACAGGAATAAGGTAGGGAAGAATTCAAAGACTCATTTTGACTGCCTCCAGAAGTTAGATCAGATGGCAAATTGGATTTGGTGCTAGGTCTTTCCCTTTAGGTTTTACCCCAACAATGTTTTCATTAGTTTCGCTCACTCTCGAAATCAAGCATTTTACAGCAGGTTGGAGCAGCCTGTATCTCAGCACAGGAATAAGGTAGGGAAGAATTCTAAGGATCATTTTGACTGCCTCCAGAAGTTAGATCAGATGGCAAATTGGATTTGGTGCTAGGTCTTTCCCTTTAGGTTTTACCCCAACAATGTTTTCATTAGTTTCGCTCACTCTCGAAATCAAGCATTTTACAGCAGGTTGGAGCAGCCTGTATCTCAGCACAGGAATAAGGTAGGGAAGAATTCTAAGGATCATTTTGACTGCCTCCAGAAGTTAGATCAGATGGCAAATTGGATTTGGTGCTAGGTCTTTCCCTTTAGGTTTTACCCCAACAATGTTTTCATTAGTTTCGCTCACTCTCGAAATCAAGCATTTTACAGCAGGTTGGAGCAGCCTGTATCTCAGCACAGGAATAAGGTAGGGAAGAATTCTAAGGATCATTTTGACTGCCCTCCAGAAGTTAGATCAGATGGCAAATTGGATTTGGTGCTAGGTCTTTCCCTTTAGGTTTTACCCCAACAATGTTTTCATTAGTTTCGCTCACTCTCGAAATCAAGCATTTTACAGCAGGTTGGAGCAGCCTGTATCTCAGCACAGGAATAAGGTAGGGAAGAATTCTAAGGATCATTTTGACTGCCTCCAGAAGTTAGATCAGATGGCAAATTGGATTTGGTGCTAGGTCTTTCCCTTTAGGTTTTACCCCAACAATGTTTTCATTAGTTTCGCTCACTCGCGAAATCAAGCATTTTACAGCAGGTTGGAGCAGCCTGTATCTCAGCACAGGAATAAGGTAGGGAAGAATTCTAAGGATCATTTTGACTGCCTCCAGAAGTTAGATCAGATGGCAAATTGGATTTGGTGCTAGGTCTTTCCCTTTAGGTTTTACCCCAACAATGTTTTCATTAGTTTCGCTCACTCTCGAAATCAAGCATTTTACAGCAGGTTGGAGCAGCCTGTATCTCAGCACAGGAATAAGGTAGGGAAGAATTCTAAGGATCATTTTGACTGCCTGCAGAAGTTAGATCAGATGGCAAATTGGATTTGGTGCTAGGTCTTTCCCTTTAGGTTTTACCCCAACAATGTTTTCATTAGTTTCGCTCACTCTCGAAATCAAGCATTTTACAGCAGGTTGGAGCAGCCTGTATCTCAGCACAGGAATAAGGTAGGGAAGAATTCTAAGGATCATTTTGACTGCCTGCAGAAGTTAGATCAGATGGCAAATTGGATTTGGTGCTAGGTCTTTCCCCTTTAGGTTTTACCCCAACAATGTTTTCATTAGTTTCGCTCACTCTCGAAATCAAGCATTTTACAGCAGGTTGGAGCAGCCTGTATCTCAGCACAGGAATAAGGTAGGGAAGAATTCTAAGGATCATTTTGACTGCCTCCAGAAGTTAGATCAGATGGCAAATTGGATTTGGTGCTAGGTCTTTCCCTTTAGGTTTTACCCCCAACAATGTTTTCATTAGTTTCGCTCACTCTCGAAATCAAGCATTTTACAGCAGGTTGGAGCAGCCTGTATCTCAGCACAGGAATAAGGTAGAGAAGAATTCTAAGGATCATTTTGACTGCCTCCAGAAGTTAGATCAGATGGCAAATTGGATTTGGTGCTAGGTCTTTCCCTTTAGGTTTTACCCCCAACAATGTTTTCATTAGTTTCGCTCACTCTCGAAATCAAGCATTTTACAGCAGGTTGGAGCAGCCTGTATCTCAGCACAGGAATAAGGTAGGGAAGAATTCAAATACTCATTTTGACTGCCTCCAGAAGTTAGATCAGATGGCAAATTGGATTTGGTGCTAGGTCTTTCCCTTTAGGTTTTACCCCAACAATGTTTTCATTAGTTTCGCTCACATCTCGAAATCAAGCATTTTACAGCAGGTTGGAGCAGCCTGTATCTCAGCACAGGAATAAGGTAGGGAAGAATTCTAAGGATCATTTTGACTGCCTCCAGAAGTTAGATCAGATGGCAAATTGGATTTGGTGCTAGGTCTTTCCCTTTAGGTTTTACCCCAACAATGTTTTCATTAGTTTCGCTCACTCTCGAAATCAAGCATTTTACAGCAGGTTGGAGCAGCCTGTATCTCAGCACAGGAATAAGGTAGGGAAGAATTCTAAGGATCATTTTGACTGCCTGCAGAAGTTAGATCAGATGGCAAATTGGATTTGGTGCTAGGTCTTTCCCTTTAGGTTTTACCCCAACAATGTTTTCATTAGTTTCGCTCACTCTCGAAATCAAGCATTTTACAGCAGGTTGGAGCAGCCTGTATCTCAGCACAGGAATAAGGTAGGGAAGAATTCTAAGGATCATTTTGACTGCCTCCAGAAGTTAGATCAGATGGCAAATTGGATTTGGTGCTAGGTCTTTCCCTTTAGGTTTTACCCCAACAATGTTTTCATTAGTTTCGCTCACTCTCGAAATCAAGCATTTTACAGCAGGTTGGAGCAGCCTGTATCTCAGCACAGGAATAAGGTAGGGAAGAATTCTAAGGATCATTTTGACTGCCTCCAGAAGTTAGATCAGATGGCAAATTGGATTTGGTGCTAGGTCTTTCCCTTTAGGTTTTACCCCAACAATGTTTTCATTAGTTTCGCTCACTCTCGAAATCAAGCATTTTACAGCAGGTTGGAGCAGCCTGTATCTCAGCACAGGAATAAGGTAGGGAAGAATTCTAAGGATCATTTTGACTGCCTCCAGAAGTTAGATCAGATGGCAAATTGGATTTGGTGCTAGGTCTTTCCCTTTAGGTTTTACCCCAACAATGTTTTCATTAGTTTCGCTCACTCTCGAAATCAAGCATTTTACAGCAGGTTGGAGCAGCCTGTATCTCAGCACAGGAATAAGGTAGGGAAGAATTCTAAGGATCATTTTGACTGCCTCCAGAAGTTAGATCAGATGGCAAATTGGATTTGGTGCTAGGTCTTTCCCTTTAGGTTTTACCCCAACAATGTTTTCATTAGTTTCGCTCACTCTCGAAATCAAGCATTTTACAGCAGGTTGGAGCAGCCTGTATCTCAGCACAGGAATAAGGTAGGGAAGAATTCAAATACTCATTTTGACTGCCTCCAGAAGTTAGATCAGATGGCAAATTGGATTTGGTGCTAGGTCTTTCCCTTTAGGTTTTACCCCAACAATGTTTTCATTAGTTTCGCTCACTCTCGAAATCAAGCATTTTACAGCAGGTTGGAGCAGCCTGTATCTCAGCACAGGAATAAGGTAGGGAAGAATTCTAAGGATCATTTTGACTGCCTCCAGAAGTTAGATCAGATGGCAAATTGGATTTGGTGCTAGGTCTTTCCCTTTAGGTTTTACCCCAACAATGTTTTCATTAGTTTCGCTCACTCTCAAAATCAAGCATTTTACAGCAGGTTGGAGCAGCCTGTATCTCAGCACAGGAATAAGGTAGGGAAGAATTCTAAGGATCATTTTGACTGCCTCCAGAAGTTAGATCAGATGGCAAATTGGATTTGGTGCTAGGTCTTTCCCTTTAGGTTTTACCCCAACAATGTTTTCATTAGTTTCGCTCACTCTCGAAATCAAGCATTTTACAGCAGGTTGGAGCAGCCTGTATCTCAGCACAGGAATAAGGTAGGGAAGAATTCTAAGGATCATTTTGACTGCCTCCAGAAGTTAGATCAGATGGCAAATTGGATTTGGTGCTAGGTCTTTCCCTTTAGGTTTTACCCCAACAATGTTTTCATTAGTTTCGCTCACTCTCGAAATCAAGCATTTTACAGCAGGTTGGAGCAGCCTGTATCTCAGCACAGGAATAAGGTAGGGAAGAATTCAAATACTCATTTTGACTGCCTCCAGAAGTTAGATCAGATGGCAAATTGGATTTGGTGCTAGGTCTTTCCCTTTAGGTTTTACCCCAACAATGTTTTCATTAGTTTCGCTCACTCTGGAAATCAAGCATTTTACAGCAGGTTGGAGCAGCCTGTATCTCAGCACAGGAATAAGGTAGGGAAGAATTCTAAGGATCATTTTGACTGCCTCCAGAAGTTAGATCAGATGGCAAATTGGATTTGGTGCTAGGTCTTTCCCTTTAGGTTTTACCCCAACAATGTTTTCATTAGTTTCGCTCACTCTCGAAATCAAGCATTTTACAGCAGGTTGGAGCAGCCTGTATCTCAGCACAGGAATAAGGTAGGGAAGAATTCAAATACTCATTTTGACTGCCTCCAGAAGTTAGATCAGATGGCAAATTGGATTTGGTGCTAGGTCTTTCCCTTTAGGTTTTACCCCAACAATGTTTTCATTAGTTTCGCTCACTCTCGAAATCAAGCATTTTACAGCAGGTTGGAGCAGCCTGTATCTCAGCACAGGAATAAGGTAGGGAAGAATTCTAAGGATCATTTTGACTGCCTCCAGAAGTTAGATCAGATGGCAAATTGGATTTGGTGCTAGGTCTTTCCCTTTAGGTTTTACCCCAACAATGTTTTCATTAGTTTCGCTCACTCTCGAAATCAAGCATTTTACAGCAGGTTGGAGCAGCCTGTATCTCAGCACAGGAATAAGGTAGGGAAGAATTCAAATACTCATTTTGACTGCCTCCAGAAGTTAGATCAGATGGCAAATTGGATTTGGTGCTAGGTCTTTCCCTTTAGGTTTTACCCCAACAATGTTTTCATTAGTTTCGCTCACTCTCGAAATCAAGCATTTTACAGCAGGTTGGAGCAGCCTGTATCTCAGCACAGGAATAAGGTAGGGAAGAATTCTAAGGATCATTTTGACTGCCTCCAGAAGTTAGATCAGATGGCAAATTGGATTTGGTGCTAGGTCTTTCCCTTTAGGTTTTACCCCAACAATGTTTTCATTAGTTTCGCTCACTCTCGAAATCAAGCATTTTACAGCAGGTTGGAGCAGCCTGTATCTCAGCACAGGAATAAGGTAGGGAAGAATTCAAATACTCATTTTGACTGCCTCCAGAAGTTAGATCAGATGGCAAATTGGATTTGGTGCTAGGTCTTTCCCTTTAGGTTTTACCCCAACAATGTTTTCATTAGTTTCGCTCACTCTCGAAATCAAGCATTTTACAGCAGGTTGGAGCAGCCTGTATCTCAGCACAGGAATAAGGTAGGGAAGAATTCTAAGGATCATTTTGACTGCCTCCAGAAGTTAGATCAGATGGCAAATTGGATTTGGTGCTAGGTCTTTCCCTTTAGGTTTTACCCCAACAATGTTTTCATTAGTTTCGCTCACTCTCGAAATCAAGCATTTTACAGCAGGTTGGAGCAGCCTGTATCTCAGCACAGGAATAAGGTAGGGAAGAATTCTAAGGATCATTTTGACTGCCTCCAGAAGTTAGATCAGATGGCAAATTGGATTTGGTGCTAGGTCTTTCCCTTTAGGTTTTACCCCAACAATGTTTTCATTAGTTTCGCTCACTCTTGAAATCAAGCATTTTACAGCAGGTTGGAGCAGCCTGTATCTCAGCACAGGAATAAGGTAGGGAAGAATTCTAAGGATCATTTTGACTGCCTCCAGAAGTTAGATCAGATGGCAAATTGGATTTGGTGCTAGGTCTTTCCCTTTAGGTTTTACCCCAACAATGTTTTCATTAGTTTCGCTCACTCTCGAAATCAAGCATTTTACAGCAGGTTGGAGCAGCCTGTATCTCAGCACAGGAATAAGGTAGGGAAGAATTCTAAGGATCATTTTGACTGCCTCCAGAAGTTAGATCAGATGGCAAATTGGATTTGGTGCTAGGTCTTTCCCTTTAGGTTTTACCCCAACAATGTTTTCATTAGTTTCGCTCACTCTCGAAATCAAGCATTTTACAGCAGGTTGGAGCAGCCTGTATCTCAGCACAGGAATAAGGTAGGGAAGAATTCTAAGGATCATTTTGACTGCCTCCAGAAGTTAGATCAGATGGCAAATTGGATTTGGTGCTAGGTCTTTCCCTTTAGGTTTTACCCCAACAATGTTTTCATTAGTTTCGCTCACTCTCGAAATCAAGCATTTTACAGCAGGTTGGAGCAGCCTGTATCTCAGCACAGGAATAAGGTAGGGAAGAATTCAAATACTCATTTTGACTGCCTCCAGAAGTTAGATCAGATGGCAAATTGGATTTGGTGCTAGGTCTTTCCCTTTAGGTTTTACCCCAACAATGTTTTCATTAGTTTCGCTCACTCGCGAAATCAAGCATTTTACAGCAGGTTGGAGCAGCCTGTATCTCAGCACAGGAATAAGGTAGGGAAGAATTCTAAGGATCATTTTGACTGCCTCCAGAAGTTAGATCAGATGGCAAATTGGATTTGGTGCTAGGTCTTTCCCTTTAGGTTTTACCCCAACAATGTTTTCATTAGTTTCGCTCACTCTCGAAATCAAGCATTTTACAGCAGGTTGGAGCAGCCTGTATCTCAGCACAGGAATAAGGTAGGGAAGAATTCTAAGGATCATTTTGACTGCCTCCAGAAGTTAGATCAGATGGCAAATTGGATTTGGTGCTAGGTCTTTCCCTTTAGGTTTTACCCCAACAATGTTTTCATTAGTTTCGCTCACTCTCGAAATCAAGCATTTTACAGCAGGTTGGAGCAGCCTGTATCTCAGCACAGGAATAAGGTAGGGAAGAATTCTAAGGATCATTTTGACTGCCTCCAGAAGTTAGATTAGATGGCAAATTGGATTTGGTGCTAGGTCTTTCCCTTTAGGTTTTACCCCAACAATGTTTTCATTAGTTTCGCTCACTCTCGAAATCAAGCATTTTACAGCAGGTTGGAGCAGCCTGTATCTCAGCACAGGAATAAGGTAGGGAAGAATTCTAAGGATCATTTTGACTGCCTCCAGAAGTTAGATCAGATGGCAAATTGGATTTGGTGCTAGGTCTTTCCCTTTAGGTTTTACCCCAACAATGTTTTCATTAGTTTCGCTCACTCTCGAAATCAAGCATTTTACAGCAGGTTGGAGCAGCCTGTATCTCAGCACAGGAATAAGGTAGGGAAGAATTCTAAGGATCATTTTGACTGCCTCCAGAAGTTAGATCAGATGGCAAATTGGATTTGGTGCTAGGTCTTTCCCTTTAGGTTTTACCCCAACAATGTTTTCATTAGTTTCGCTCACTCTCGAAATCAAGCATTTTACAGCAGGTTGGAGCAGCCTGTATCTCAGCACAGGAATAAGGTAGGGAAGAATTCTAAGGATCATTTTGACTGCCTCCAGAAGTTAGATCAGATGGCAAATTGGATTTGGTGCTAGGTCTTTCCCTTTAGGTTTTACCCCAACAATGTTTTCATTAGTTTCGCTCACTCTCGAAATCAAGCATTTTACAGCAGGTTGGAGCAGCCTGTATCTCAGCACAGGAATAAGGTAGGGAAGAATTCAAATACTCATTTTGACTGCCTCCAGAAGTTAGATCAGATGGCAAATTGGATTTGGTGCTAGGTCTTTCCCTTTAGGTTTTACCCCAACAATGTTTTCATTAGTTTCGCTCACTCGCGAAATCAAGCATTTTACAGCAGGTTGGAGCAGCCTGTATCTCAGCACAGGAATAAGGTAGGGAAGAATTCTAAGGATCATTTTGACTGCCTCCAGAAGTTAGATCAGATGGCAAATTGGATTTGGTGCTAGGTCTTTCCCTTTAGGTTTTACCCCAACAATGTTTTCATTAGTTTCGCTCACTCTCGAAATCAAGCATTTTACAGCAGGTTGGAGCAGCCTGTATCTCAGCACAGGAATAAGGTAGGGAAGAATTCTAAGGATCATTTTGACTGCCTCCAGAAGTTAGATCAGATGGCAAATTGGATTTGGTGCTAGGTCTTTCCCTTTAGGTTTTACCCCAACAATGTTTTCATTAGTTTCGCTCACTCTCGAAATCAAGCATTTTACAGCAGGTTGGAGCAGCCTGTATCTCAGCACAGGAATAAGGTAGGGAAGAATTCTAAGGATCATTTTGACTGCCTCCAGAAGTTAGATCAGATGGCAAATTGGATTTGGTGCTAGGTCTTTCCCTTTAGGTTTTACCCCAACAATGTTTTCATTAGTTTCGCTCACTCTCGAAATCAAGCATTTTACAGCAGGTTGGAGCAGCCTGTATCTCAGCACAGGAATAAGGTAGGGAAGAATTCTAAGGATCATTTTGACTGCCTCCAGAAGTTAGATCAGATGGCAAATTGGATTTGGTGCTAGGTCTTTCCCTTTAGGTTTTACCCCAACAATGTTTTCATTAGTTTCGCTCACTCTCAAAATCAAGCATTTTACAGCAGGTTGGAGCAGCCTGTATCTCAGCACAGGAATAAGGTAGGGAAGAATTCTAAGGATCATTTTGACTGCCTCCAGAAGTTAGATCAGATGGCAAATTGGATTTGGTGCTAGGTCTTTCCCTTTAGGTTTTACCCCAACAATGTTTTCATTAGTTTCGCTCACTCTCGAAATCAAGCATTTTACAGCAGGTTGGAGCAGCCTGTATCTCAGCACAGGAATAAGGTAGGGAAGAATTCTAAGGATCATTTTGACTGCCTCCAGAAGTTAGATCAGATGGCAAATTGGATTTGGTGCTAGGTCTTTCCCTTTAGGTTTTACCCCAACAATGTTTTCATTAGTTTCGCTCACTCTCGAAATCAAGCATTTTACAGCAGGTTGGAGCAGCCTGTATCTCAGCACAGGAATAAGGTAGGGAAGAATTCTAAGGATCATTTTGACTGCCTCCAGAAGTTAGATCAGATGGCAAATTGGATTTGGTGCTAGGTCTTTCCCTTTAGGTTTTACCCCAACAATGTTTTCATTAGTTTCGCTCACTCTCGAAATCAAGCATTTTACAGCAGGTTGGAGCAGCCTGTATCTCAGCACAGGAATAAGGTAGGGAAGAATTCTAAGGATCATTTTGACTGCCTCCAGAAGTTAGATCAGATGGCAAATTGGATTTGGTGCTAGGTCTTTCCCTTTAGGTTTTACCCCAACAATGTTTTCATTAGTTTCGCTCACTCTCGAAATCAAGCATTTTACAGCAGGTTGGAGCAGCCTGTATCTCAGCACAGGAATAAGGTAGGGAAGAATTCTAAGGATCATTTTGACTGCCTCCAGAAGTTAGATCAGATGGCAAATTGGATTTGGTGCTAGGTCTTTCCCTTTAGGTTTTACCCCAACAATGTTTTCATTAGTTTCGCTCACTCTCGAAATCAAGCATTTTACAGCAGGTTGGAGCAGCCTGTATCTCAGCACAGGAATAAGGTAGGGAAGAATTCAAATACTCATTTTGACTGCCTCCAGAAGTTAGATCAGATGGCAAATTGGATTTGGTGCTAGGTCTTTCCCTTTAGGTTTTACCCCAACAATGTTTTCATTAGTTTCGCTCACTCTCGAAATCAAGCATTTTACAGCAGGTTGGAGCAGCCTGTATCTCAGCACAGGAATAAGGTAGGGAAGAATTCTAAGGATCATTTTGACTGCCTCCAGAAGTTAGATCAGATGGCAAATTGGATTTGGTGCTAGGTCTTTCCCTTTAGGTTTTACCCCAACAATGTTTTCATTAGTTTCGCTCACTCTCGAAATCAAGCATTTTACAGCAGGTTGGAGCAGCCTGTATCTCAGCACAGGAATAAGGTAGGGAAGAATTCAAATACTCATTTTGACTGCCTCCAGAAGTTAGATCAGATGGCAAATTGGATTTGGTGCTAGGTCTTTCCCTTTAGGTTTTACCCCAACAATGTTTTCATTAGTTTCGCTCACTCTCGAAATCAAGCATTTTACAGCAGGTTGGAGCAGCCTGTATCTCAGCACAGGAATAAGGTAGGGAAGAATTCTAAGGATCATTTTGACTGCCTCCAGAAGTTAGATCAGATGGCAAATTGGATTTGGTGCTAGGTCTTTCCCTTTAGGTTTTACCCCAACAATGTTTTCATTAGTTTCGCTCACTCGCGAAATCAAGCATTTTACAGCAGGTTGGAGCAGCCTGTATCTCAGCACAGGAATAAGGTAGGGAAGAATTCTAAGGATCATTTTGACTGCCTCCAGAAGTTAGATCAGATGGCAAATTGGATTTGGTGCTAGGTCTTTCCCTTTAGGTTTTACCCCAACAATGTTTTCATTAGTTTCGCTCACTCTCGAAATCAAGCATTTTACAGCAGGTTGGAGCAGCCTGTATCTCAGCACAGGAATAAGGTAGGGAAGAATTCTAAGGATCATTTTGACTGCCTCCAGAAGTTAGATCAGATGGCAAATTGGATTTGGTGCTAGGTCTTTCCCTTTAGGTTTTACCCCAACAATGTTTTCATTAGTTTCGCTCACTCTCGAAATCAAGCATTTTACAGCAGGTTGGAGCAGCCTGTATCTCAGCACAGGAATAAGGTAGGGAAGAATTCTAAGGATCATTTTGACTGCCTGCAGAAGTTAGATCAGATGGCAAATTGGATTTGGTGCTAGGTCTTTCCCTTTAGGTTTTACCCCAACAATGTTTTCATTAGTTTCGCTCACTCTCGAAATCAAGCATTTTACAGCAGGTTGGAGCAGCCTGTATCTCAGCACAGGAATAAGGTAGGGAAGAATTCTAAGGATCATTTTGACTGCCTCCAGAAGTTAGATCAGATGGCAAATTGGATTTGGTGCTAGGTCTTTCCCTTTAGGTTTTACCCCAACAATGTTTTCATTAGTTTCGCTCACTCTCGAAATCAAGCATTTTACAGCAGGTTGGAGCAGCCTGTATCTCAGCACAGGAATAAGGTAGGGAAGAATTCTAAGGATCATTTTGACTGCCTCCAGAAGTTAGATCAGATGGCAAATTGGATTTGGTGCTAGGTCTTTCCCTTTAGGTTTTACCCCAACAATGTTTTCATTAGTTTCGCTCACTCTCGAAATCAAGCATTTTACAGCAGGTTGGAGCAGCCTGTATCTCAGCACAGGAATAAGGTAGGGAAGAATTCTAAGGATCATTTTGACTGCCTCCAGAAGTTAGATCAGATGGCAAATTGGATTTGGTGCTAGGTCTTTCCCTTTAGGTTTTACCCCAACAATGTTTTCATTAGTTTCGCTCACTCGCGAAATCAAGCATTTTACAGCAGGTTGGAGCAGCCTGTATCTCAGCACAGGAATAAGGTAGGGAAGAATTCTAAGGATCATTTTGACTGCCTCCAGAAGTTAGATCAGATGGCAAATTGGATTTGGTGCTAGGTCTTTCCCTTTAGGTTTTACCCCAACAATGTTTTCATTAGTTTCGCTCACTCTCGAAATCAAGCATTTTACAGCAGGTTGGAGCAGCCTGTATCTCAGCACAGGAATAAGGTAGGGAAGAATTCTAAGGATCATTTTGACTGCCTCCAGAAGTTAGATCAGATGGCAAATTGGATTTGGTGCTAGGTCTTTCCCTTTAGGTTTTACCCCAACAATGTTTTCATTAGTTTCGCTCACTCTCGAAATCAAGCATTTTACAGCAGGTTGGAGCAGCCTGTATCTCAGCACAGGAATAAGGTAGGGAAGAATTCTAAGGATCATTTTGACTGCCTCCAGAAGTTAGATCAGATGGCAAATTGGATTTGGTGCTAGGTCTTTCCCTTTAGGTTTTACCCCAACAATGTTTTCATTAGTTTCGCTCACTCTCGAAATCAAGCATTTTACAGCAGGTTGGAGCAGCCTGTATCTCAGCACAGGAATAAGGTAGGGAAGAATTCAAATACTCATTTTGACTGCCTCCAGAAGTTAGATCAGATGGCAAATTGGATTTGGTGCTAGGTCTTTCCCTTTAGGTTTTACCCCAACAATGTTTTCATTAGTTTCGCTCACTCTCGAAATCAAGCATTTTACAGCAGGTTGGAGCAGCCTGTATCTCAGCACAGGAATAAGGTAGGGAAGAATTCTAAGGATCATTTTGACTGCCTCCAGAAGTTAGATCAGATGGCAAATTGGATTTGGTGCTAGGTCTTTCCCTTTAGGTTTTACCCCAACAATGTTTTCATTAGTTTCGCTCACTCTCGAAATCAAGCATTTTACAGCAGGTTGGAGCAGCCTGTATCTCAGCACAGGAATAAGGTAGGGAAGAATTCTAAGGATCATTTTGACTGCCTCCAGAAGTTAGATCAGATGGCAAATTGGATTTGGTGCTAGGTCTTTCCCTTTAGGTTTTACCCCAACAATGTTTTCATTAATTTCGCTCACTTTCGAAATCAAGCATTTTACAGCAGGTTGGAGCAGCCTGTATCTCAGCACAGGAATAAGGTAGGGAAGAATTCTAAGGATCATTTTGACTGCCTCCAGAAGTTAGATCAGATGGCAAATTGGATTTGGTGCTAGGTCTTTCCCTTTAGGTTTTACCCCAACAATGTTTTCATTAGTTTCGCTCACTCGCGAAATCAAGCATTTTACAGCAGGTTGGAGCAGCCTGTATCTCAGCACAGGAATAAGGTAGGGAAGAATTCTAAGGATCATTTTGACTGCCTCCAGAAGTTAGATCAGATGGCAAATTGGATTTGGTGCTAGGTCTTTCCCTTTAGGTTTTACCCCAACAATGTTTTCATTAGTTTCGCTCACTCTCGAAATCAAGCATTTTACAGCAGGTTGGAGCAGCCTGTATCTCAGCACAGGAATAAGGTAGGGAAGAATTCTAAGGATCATTTTGACTGCCTCCAGAAGTTAGATCAGATGGCAAATTGGATTTGGTGCTAGGTCTTTCCCTTTAGGTTTTACCCCAACAATGTTTTCATTAGTTTCGCTCACTCTCGAAATCAAGCATTTTACAGCAGGTTGGAGCAGCCTGTATCTCAGCACAGGAATAAGGTAGGGAAGAATTCTAAGGATCATTTTGACTGCCTCCAGAAGTTAGATCAGATGGCAAATTGGATTTGGTGCTAGGTCTTTCCCTTTAGGTTTTACCCCAACAATGTTTTCATTAGTTTCGCTCACTCTCGAAATCAAGCATTTTACAGCAGGTTGGAGCAGCCTGTATCTCAGCACAGGAATAAGGTAGGGAAGAATTCTAAGGATCATTTTGACTGCCTCCAGAAGTTAGATCAGATGGCAAATTGGATTTGGTGCTAGGTCTTTCCCTTTAGGTTTTACCCCAACAATGTTTTCATTAGTTTCGCTCACTCTCGAAATCAAGCATTTTACAGCAGGTTGGAGCAGCCTGTATCTCAGCACAGGAATAAGGTAGGGAAGAATTCTAAGGATCATTTTGACTGCCTGCAGAAGTTAGATCAGATGGCAAATTGGATTTGGTGCTAGGTCTTTCCCTTTAGGTTTTACCCCAACAATGTTTTCATTAGTTTCGCTCACTCTCGAAATCAAGCATTTTACAGCAGGTTGGAGCAGCCTGTATCTCAGCACAGGAATAAGGTAGGGAAGAATTCTAAGGATCATTTTGACTGCCTCCAGAAGTTAGATCAGATGGCAAATTGGATTTGGTGCTAGGTCTTTCCCTTTAGGTTTTACCCCAACAATGTTTTCATTAGTTTCGCTCACTCGCGAAATCAAGCATTTTACAGCAGGTTGGAGCAGCCTGTATCTCAGCACAGGAATAAGGTAGGGAAGAATTCTAAGGATCATTTTGACTGCCTCCAGAAGTTAGATCAGATGGCAAATTGGATTTGGTGCTAGGTCTTTCCCTTTAGGTTTTACCCCAACAATGTTTTCATTAGTTTCGCTCACTCTCGAAATCAAGCATTTTACAGCAGGTTGGAGCAGCCTGTATCTCAGCACAGGAATAAGGTAGGGAAGAATTCTAAGGATCATTTTGACTGCCTCCAGAAGTTAGATCAGATGGCAAATTGGATTTGGTGCTAGGTCTTTCCCTTTAGGTTTTACCCCAACAATGTTTTCATTAGTTTCGCTCACTCGCGAAATCAAGCATTTTACAGCAGGTTGGAGCAGCCTGTATCTCAGCACAGGAATAAGGTAGGGAAGAATTCTAAGGATCATTTTGACTGCCTCCAGAAGTTAGATCAGATGGCAAATTGGATTTGGTGCTAGGTCTTTCCCTTTAGGTTTTACCCCAACAATGTTTTCATTAGTTTCGCTCACTCTCGAAATCAAGCATTTTACAGCAGGTTGGAGCAGCCTGTATCTCAGCACAGGAATAAGGTAGGGAAGAATTCTAAGGATCATTTTGACTGCCTCCAGAAGTTAGATCAGATGGCAAATTGGATTTGGTGCTAGGTCTTTCCCTTTAGGTTTTACCCCAACAATGTTTTCATTAGTTTCGCTCACTCTCGAAATCAAGCATTTTACAGCAGGTTGGAGCAGCCTGTATCTCAGCACAGGAATAAGGTAGGGAAGAATTCTAAGGATCATTTTGACTGCCTCCAGAAGTTAGATCAGATGGCAAATTGGATTTGGTGCTAGGTCTTTCCCTTTAGGTTTTACCCCAACAATGTTTTCATTAGTTTCGCTCACTCTCGAAATCAAGCATTTTACAGCAGGTTGGAGCAGCCTGTATCTCAGCACAGGAATAAGGTAGGGAAGAATTCTAAGGATCATTTTGACTGCCTCCAGAAGTTAGATCAGATGGCAAATTGGATTTGGTGCTAGGTCTTTCCCTTTAGGTTTTACCCCAACAATGTTTTCATTAGTTTCGCTCACTCTCGAAATCAAGCATTTTACAGCAGGTTGGAGCAGCCTGTATCTCAGCACAGGAATAAGGTAGGGAAGAATTCAAATACTCATTTTGACTGCCTCCAGAAGTTAGATCAGATGGCAAATTGGATTTGGTGCTAGGTCTTTCCCTTTAGGTTTTACCCCAACAATGTTTTCATTAGTTTCGCTCACTCGCGAAATCAAGCATTTTACAGCAGGTTGGAGCAGCCTGTATCTCAGCACAGGAATAAGGTAGGGAAGAATTCTAAGGATCATTTTGACTGCCTCCAGAAGTTAGATCAGATGGCAAATTGGATTTGGTGCTAGGTCTTTCCCTTTAGGTTTTACCCCAACAATGTTTTCATTAGTTTCGCTCACTCTCGAAATCAAGCATTTTACAGCAGGTTGGAGCAGCCTGTATCTCAGCACAGGAATAAGGTAGGGAAGAATTCTAAGGATCATTTTGACTGCCTCCAGAAGTTAGATCAGATGGCAAATTGGATTTGGTGCTAGGTCTTTCCCTTTAGGTTTTACCCCAACAATGTTTTCATTAGTTTCGCTCACTCTCGAAATCAAGCATTTTACAGCAGGTTGGAGCAGCCTGTATCTCAGCACAGGAATAAGGTAGGGAAGAATTCTAAGGATCATTTTGACTGCCTCCAGAAGTTAGATCAGATGGCAAATTGGATTTGGTGCTAGGTCTTTCCCTTTAGGTTTTACCCCAACAATGTTTTCATTAGTTTCGCTCACTCTCGAAATCAAGCATTTTACAGCAGGTTGGAGCAGCCTGTATCTCAGCACAGGAATAAGGTAGGGAAGAATTCTAAGGATCATTTTGACTGCCTCCAGAAGTTAGATCAGATGGCAAATTGGATTTGGTGCTAGGTCTTTCCCTTTAGGTTTTACCCCAACAATGTTTTCATTAGTTTCGCTCACTCTCAAAATCAAGCATTTTACAGCAGGTTGGAGCAGCCTGTATCTCAGCACAGGAATAAGGTAGGGAAGAATTCTAAGGATCATTTTGACTGCCTCCAGAAGTTAGATCAGATGGCAAATTGGATTTGGTGCTAGGTCTTTCCCTTTAGGTTTTACCCCAACAATGTTTTCATTAGTTTCGCTCACTCTCGAAATCAAGCATTTTACAGCAGGTTGGAGCAGCCTGTATCTCAGCACAGGAATAAGGTAGGGAAGAATTCTAAGGATCATTTTGACTGCCTCCAGAAGTTAGATCAGATGGCAAATTGGATTTGGTGCTAGGTCTTTCCCTTTAGGTTTTACCCCAACAATGTTTTCATTAGTTTCGCTCACTCTCGAAATCAAGCATTTTACAGCAGGTTGGAGCAGCCTGTATCTCAGCACAGGAATAAGGTAGGGAAGAATTCTAAGGATCATTTTGACTGCCTCCAGAAGTTAGATCAGATGGCAAATTGGATTTGGTGCTAGGTCTTTCCCTTTAGGTTTTACCCCAACAATGTTTTCATTAGTTTCGCTCACTCTCGAAATCAAGCATTTTACAGCAGGTTGGAGCAGCCTGTATCTCAGCACAGGAATAAGGTAGGGAAGAATTCTAAGGATCATTTTGACTGCCTCCAGAAGTTAGATCAGATGGCAAATTGGATTTGGTGCTAGGTCTTTCCCTTTAGGTTTTACCCCAACAATGTTTTCATTAGTTTCGCTCACTCTCGAAATCAAGCATTTTACAGCAGGTTGGAGCAGCCTGTATCTCAGCACAGGAATAAGGTAGGGAAGAATTCTAAGGATCATTTTGACTGCCTCCAGAAGTTAGATCAGATGGCAAATTGGATTTGGTGCTAGGTCTTTCCCTTTAGGTTTTACCCCAACAATGTTTTCATTAGTTTCGCTCACTCTCGAAATCAAGCATTTTACAGCAGGTTGGAGCAGCCTGTATCTCAGCACAGGAATAAGGTAGGGAAGAATTCAAATACTCATTTTGACTGCCTCCAGAAGTTAGATCAGATGGCAAATTGGATTTGGTGCTAGGTCTTTCCCTTTAGGTTTTACCCCAACAATGTTTTCATTAGTTTCGCTCACTCTCGAAATCAAGCATTTTACAGCAGGTTGGAGCAGCCTGTATCTCAGCACAGGAATAAGGTAGGGAAGAATTCTAAGGATCATTTTGACTGCCTCCAGAAGTTAGATCAGATGGCAAATTGGATTTGGTGCTAGGTCTTTCCCTTTAGGTTTTACCCCAACAATGTTTTCATTAGTTTCGCTCACTCTCGAAATCAAGCATTTTACAGCAGGTTGGAGCAGCCTGTATCTCAGCACAGGAATAAGGTAGGGAAGAATTCAAATACTCATTTTGACTGCCTCCAGAAGTTAGATCAGATGGCAAATTGGATTTGGTGCTAGGTCTTTCCCTTTAGGTTTTACCCCAACAATGTTTTCATTAGTTTCGCTCACTCTCGAAATCAAGCATTTTACAGCAGGTTGGAGCAGCCTGTATCTCAGCACAGGAATAAGGTAGGGAAGAATTCTAAGGATCATTTTGACTGCCTCCAGAAGTTAGATCAGATGGCAAATTGGATTTGGTGCTAGGTCTTTCCCTTTAGGTTTTACCCCAACAATGTTTTCATTAGTTTCGCTCACTCGCGAAATCAAGCATTTTACAGCAGGTTGGAGCAGCCTGTATCTCAGCACAGGAATAAGGTAGGGAAGAATTCTAAGGATCATTTTGACTGCCTCCAGAAGTTAGATCAGATGGCAAATTGGATTTGGTGCTAGGTCTTTCCCTTTAGGTTTTACCCCAACAATGTTTTCATTAGTTTCGCTCACTCTCGAAATCAAGCATTTTACAGCAGGTTGGAGCAGCCTGTATCTCAGCACAGGAATAAGGTAGGGAAGAATTCTAAGGATCATTTTGACTGCCTCCAGAAGTTAGATCAGATGGCAAATTGGATTTGGTGCTAGGTCTTTCCCTTTAGGTTTTACCCCAACAATGTTTTCATTAGTTTCGCTCACTCTCGAAATCAAGCATTTTACAGCAGGTTGGAGCAGCCTGTATCTCAGCACAGGAATAAGGTAGGGAAGAATTCTAAGGATCATTTTGACTGCCTGCAGAAGTTAGATCAGATGGCAAATTGGATTTGGTGCTAGGTCTTTCCCTTTAGGTTTTACCCCAACAATGTTTTCATTAGTTTCGCTCACTCTCGAAATCAAGCATTTTACAGCAGGTTGGAGCAGCCTGTATCTCAGCACAGGAATAAGGTAGGGAAGAATTCTAAGGATCATTTTGACTGCCTCCAGAAGTTAGATCAGATGGCAAATTGGATTTGGTGCTAGGTCTTTCCCTTTAGGTTTTACCCCAACAATGTTTTCATTAGTTTCGCTCACTCTCGAAATCAAGCATTTTACAGCAGGTTGGAGCAGCCTGTATCTCAGCACAGGAATAAGGTAGGGAAGAATTCTAAGGATCATTTTGACTGCCTCCAGAAGTTAGATCAGATGGCAAATTGGATTTGGTGCTAGGTCTTTCCCTTTAGGTTTTACCCCAACAATGTTTTCATTAGTTTCGCTCACTCTCGAAATCAAGCATTTTACAGCAGGTTGGAGCAGCCTGTATCTCAGCACAGGAATAAGGTAGGGAAGAATTCTAAGGATCATTTTGACTGCCTCCAGAAGTTAGATCAGATGGCAAATTGGATTTGGTGCTAGGTCTTTCCCTTTAGGTTTTACCCCAACAATGTTTTCATTAGTTTCGCTCACTCGCGAAATCAAGCATTTTACAGCAGGTTGGAGCAGCCTGTATCTCAGCACAGGAATAAGGTAGGGAAGAATTCTAAGGATCATTTTGACTGCCTCCAGAAGTTAGATCAGATGGCAAATTGGATTTGGTGCTAGGTCTTTCCCTTTAGGTTTTACCCCAACAATGTTTTCATTAGTTTCGCTCACTCTCGAAATCAAGCATTTTACAGCAGGTTGGAGCAGCCTGTATCTCAGCACAGGAATAAGGTAGGGAAGAATTCTAAGGATCATTTTGACTGCCTCCAGAAGTTAGATCAGATGGCAAATTGGATTTGGTGCTAGGTCTTTCCCTTTAGGTTTTACCCCAACAATGTTTTCATTAATTTCGCTCACTTTCGAAATCAAGCATTTTACAGCAGGTTGGAGCAGCCTGTATCTCAGCACAGGAATAAGGTAGGGAAGAATTCTAAGGATCATTTTGACTGCCTCCAGAAGTTAGATCAGATGGCAAATTGGATTTGGTGCTAGGTCTTTCCCTTTAGGTTTTACCCCAACAATGTTTTCATTAGTTTCGCTCACTCGCGAAATCAAGCATTTTACAGCAGGTTGGAGCAGCCTGTATCTCAGCACAGGAATAAGGTAGGGAAGAATTCTAAGGATCATTTTGACTGCCTCCAGAAGTTAGATCAGATGGCAAATTGGATTTGGTGCTAGGTCTTTCCCTTTAGGTTTTACCCCAACAATGTTTTCATTAGTTTCGCTCACTCTCGAAATCAAGCATTTTACAGCAGGTTGGAGCAGCCTGTATCTCAGCACAGGAATAAGGTAGGGAAGAATTCTAAGGATCATTTTGACTGCCTCCAGAAGTTAGATCAGATGGCAAATTGGATTTGGTGCTAGGTCTTTCCCTTTAGGTTTTACCCCAACAATGTTTTCATTAGTTTCGCTCACCTCTCGAAATCAAGCATTTTTACAGCAGGTTGGAGCAGCCTGTATCTCAGCACAGGAATAAGGTAGGGAAGAATTCTAAGGATCATTTTGACTGCCTCCAGAAGTTAGATCAGATGGCAAATTGGATTTGGTGCTAGGTCTTTCCCTTTAGGTTTTACCCCCAACAATGTTTTTCATTAGTTTCGCTCACTCTCGAAATCAAGCATTTTACAGCAGGTTGGAGCAGCCTGTATCTCAGCACAGGAATAAGGTAGGGAAGAATTCTAAGGATCATTTTGACTGCCTCCAGAAGTTAGATCAGATGGCAAATTGGATTTGGTGCTAGGTCTTTCCCTTTAGGTTTTACCCCAACAATGTTTTCATTAGTTTCGCTCACTCTCGAAATCAAGCATTTTACAGCAGGTTGGAGCAGCCTGTATCTCAGCACAGGAATAAGGTAGGGAAGGAATTCTAAGGATCATTTTGACTGCCTGCAGAAGTTAGATCAGATGGCAAATTGGATTTGGTGCTAGGTCTTTCCCTTTAGGTTTTACCCCAACAATGTTTTCATTAGTTTCGCTCACTCTCGAAATCAAGCATTTTACAGCAGGTTGGAGCAGCCTGTATCTCAGCACAGGAATAAGGTAGGGAAGAATTCTAAGGATCATTTTTGACTGCCTCCAGAAGTTAGATCAGATGGCAAATTGGATTTGGTGCTAGGTCTTTCCCTTTAGGTTTTACCCCCAACAATGTTTTCATTAGTTTCGCTCACTCGCGAAATCAAGCATTTTACAGCAGGTTGGAGCAGCCTGTATCTCAGCACAGGAATAAGGTAGGGAAGAATTCTAAGGATCATTTTGACTGCCTCCAGAAGTTAGATCAGATGGCAAATTGGATTTGGTGCTAGGTCCTTTCCCTTTAGGTTTTAACCCCAACAATGTTTTCATTAGTTTCGCTCACTCTCGAAATCAAGCATTTTACAGCAGGTTGGAGCAGCCTGTATCTCAGCACAGGAATAAGGTAGGGAAGAATTCTAAGGATCATTTTGACTGCCTCCAGAAGTTAGATCAGATGGCAAATTGGATTTGGTGCTAGGTCTTTCCCTTTAGGTTTTACCCCAACAATGTTTTCATTAGTTTCGCTCACTCGCGAAATCAAGCATTTTACAGCAGGTTGGAGCAGCCTGTATCTCAGCACAGGAATAAGGTAGGGAAGAATTCTAAGGATCATTTTGACTGCCTCCAGAAGTTAGATCAGATGGCAAATTGGATTTGGTGCTAGGTCTTTCCCTTTAGGTTTTACCCCAACAATGTTTTCATTAGTTTCGCTCACTCTCGAAATCAAGCATTTTACAGCAGGTTGGAGCAGCCTGTATCTCAGCACAGGAATAAGGTAGGGAAGAATTCTAAGGATCATTTTGACTGCCTCCAGAAGTTAGATCAGATGGCAAATTGGATTTGGTGCTAGGTCTTTCCCTTTAGGTTTTACCCCAACAATGTTTTCATTAGTTTCGCTCACTCTCGAAATCAAGCATTTTACAGCAGGTTGGAGCAGCCTGTATCTCAGCACAGGAATAAGGTAGGGAAGAATTCAAATACTCATTTTGACTGCCTCCAGAAGTTAGATCAGATGGCAAATTGGATTTGGTGCTAGGTCTTTCCCTTTAGGTTTTACCCCAACAATGTTTTCATTAGTTTCGCTCACTCTGAAATCAAGCATTTTACAGCAGGTTGGAGCAGCCTGTATCTCAGCACAGGAATAAGGTAGGGAAGAATTCTAAGGATCATTTTGACTGCCTCCAGAAGTTAGATCAGATGGCAAATTGGATTTGGTGCTAGGTCTTTCCCTTTAGGTTTTACCCCAACAATGTTTTCATTAGTTTCGCTCACTCTCGAAATCAAGCATTTTACAGCAGGTTGGAGCAGCCTGTATCTCAGCACAGGAATAAGGTAGGGGAAGAATTCAAATACTCATTTTGACTGCCTCCAGAAGTTAGATCAGATGGCAAATTGGATTTGGTGCTAGGTCTTTCCCTTTAGGTTTTACCCCAACAATGTTTTCATTAGTTTCGCTCACTCTCGAAATCAAGCATTTTACAGCAGGTTGGAGCAGCCTGTATCTCAGCACAGGAATAAGGTAGGGAAGAATTCTAAGGATCATTTTGACTGCCTCCAGAAGTTAGATCAGATGGCAAATTGGATTTGGTGCTAGGTCTTTCCCTTTAGGTTTTACCCCAACAATGTTTTCATTAGTTTCGCTCACTCACGAAATCAAGCATTTTACAGCAGGTTGGAGCAGCCTGTATCTCAGCACAGGAATAAGGTAGGGAAGAATTCAAAATACTCATTTTGACTGCCTCCAGAAGTTAGATCAGATGGCAAATTGGATTTGGTGCTAGGTCTTTCCCTTTAGGTTTTACCCCCAACAATGTTTTCATTAGTTTCGCTCACTCTCGAAATCAAGCATTTTACAGCAGGTTGGAGCAGCCTGTATTCTCAGCACAGGAATAATTCTAAGGATCATTTTGACTGCCTCCAGAAGTTAGATCAGATGGCAAATTGGATTTGGTGCTAGGTCTTTCCCTTTAGGTTTTACCCCAACAATGTTTTCATTAGTTTCGCTCACTCTCGAAATCAAGCATTTTACAGCAGGTTGGAGCAGCCTGTATCTCAGCACAGGAATAAGGTAGGGAAGAATTCTAAGGATCATTTTGACTGCCTCCAGAAGTTAGATCAGATGGCAAATTGGATTTGGTGCTAGGTCTTTCCCTTTAGGTTTTACCCCAACAATGTTTTCATTAATTTCGCTCACTTTCGAAATCAAGCATTTTACAGCAGGTTGGAGCAGCCTGTATCTCAGCACAGGAATAAGGTAGGGAAGAATTCTAAGGATCATTTTGACTGCCTCCAGAAGTTAGATCAGATGGCAAATTGGATTTGGTGCTAGGTCTTTCCCTTTAGGTTTTACCCCAACAATGTTTTCATTAGTTTCGCTCACCTCGCGAAATCAAGCATTTTACAGCAGGTTGGAGCAGCCTGTATCTCAGCACAGGAATAAGGTAGGGAAGAATTCTAAGGATCATTTTGACTGCCTCCAGAAGTTAGATCAGATGGCAAATTGGATTTGGTGCTAGGTCTTTCCCTTTAGGTTTTACCCCAACAATGTTTTCATTAGTTTCGCTCACTCTCGAAATCAAGCATTTTACAGCAGGTTGGAGCAGCCTGTATCTCAGCACAGGAATAAGGTAGGGAAGAATTCTAAGGATCATTTTGACTGCCTCCAGAAGTTAGATCAGATGGCAAATTGGATTTGGTGCTAGGTCTTTCCCTTTAGGTTTTACCCCAACAATGTTTTCATTAGTTTCGCTCACTCGCGAAATCAAGCATTTTACAGCAGGTTGGAGCAGCCTGTATCTCAGCACAGGAATAAGGTAGGGAAGAATTCTAAGGATCATTTTGACTGCCTCCAGAAGTTAGATCAGATGGCAAATTGGATTTGGTGCTAGGTCTTTCCCTTTAGGTTTTACCCCAACAATGTTTTCATTAGTTTCGCTCACTCTCGAAATCAAGCATTTTACAGCAGGTTGGAGCAGCCTGTATCTCAGCACAGGAATAAGGTAGGGAAGAATTCTAAGGATCATTTTGACTGCCTCCAGAAGTTAGATCAGATGGCAAATTGGATTTGGTGCTAGGTCTTTCCCTTTAGGTTTTACCCCAACAATGTTTTCATTAGTTTCGCTCACTCGCGAAATCAAGCATTTTACAGCAGGTTGGAGCAGCCTGTATCTCAGCACAGGAATAAGGTAGGGAAGAATTCTAAGGATCATTTTGACTGCCTCCAGAAGTTAGATCAGATGGCAAATTGGATTTGGTGCTAGGTCTTTCCCTTTAGGTTTTACCCCAACAATGTTTTCATTAGTTTCGCTCACTCTCGAAATCAAGCATTTTACAGCAGGTTGGAGCAGCCTGTATCTCAGCACAGGAATAAGGTAGGGAAGAATTCTAAGGATCATTTTGACTGCCTCCAGAAGTTAGATCAGATGGCAAATTGGATTTGGTGCTAGGTCTTTCCCTTTAGGTTTTACCCCAACAATGTTTTCATTAGTTTCGCTCACTCTCGAAATCAAGCATTTTACAGCAGGTTGGAGCAGCCTGTATCTCAGCACAGGAATAAGGTAGGGAAGAATTCTAAGGATCATTTTGACTGCCTCCAGAAGTTAGATCAGATGGCAAATTGGATTTGGTGCTAGGTCTTTCCCTTTAGGTTTTACCCCAACAATGTTTTCATTAGTTTCGCTCACTCTCGAAATCAAGCATTTTACAGCAGGTTGGAGCAGCCTGTATCTCAGCACAGGAATAAGGTAGGGAAGAATTCAAATACTCATTTTGACTGCCTCCAGAAGTTAGATCAGATGGCAAATTGGATTTGGTGCTAGGTCTTTCCCTTTAGGTTTTACCCCAACAATGTTTTCATTAGTTTCGCTCACTCTCGAAATCAAGCATTTTACAGCAGGTTGGAGCAGCCTGTATCTCAGCACAGGAATAAGGTAGGGAAGAATTCAAATACTCATTTTGACTGCCTCCAGAAGTTAGATCAGATGGCAAATTGGATTTGGTGCTAGGTCTTTCCCTTTAGGTTTTACCCCAACAATGTTTTCATTAGTTTCGCTCACTCTCGAAATCAAGCATTTTACAGCAGGTTGGAGCAGCCTGTATCTCAGCACAGGAATAAGGTAGGGAAGAATTCTAAGGATCATTTTGACTGCCTCCAGAAGTTAGATCAGATGGCAAATTGGATTTGGTGCTAGGTCTTTCCCTTTAGGTTTTACCCCAACAATGTTTTCATTAGTTTCGCTCACTCGCGAAATCAAGCATTTTACAGCAGGTTGGAGCAGCCTGTATCTCAGCACAGGAATAAGGTAGGGAAGAATTCTAAGGATCATTTTGACTGCCTCCAGAAGTTAGATCAGATGGCAAATTGGATTTGGTGCTAGGTCTTTCCCTTTAGGTTTTACCCCAACAATGTTTTCATTAGTTTCGCTCACTCTCGAAATCAAGCATTTTACAGCAGGTTGGAGCAGCCTGTATCTCAGCACAGGAATAAGGTAGGGAAGAATTCTAAGGATCATTTTGACTGCCTCCAGAAGTTAGATCAGATGGCAAATTGGATTTGGTGCTAGGTCTTTCCCTTTAGGTTTTACCCCAACAATGTTTTCATTAGTTTCGCTCACTCTCGAAATCAAGCATTTTACAGCAGGTTGGAGCAGCCTGTATCTCAGCACAGGAATAAGGTAGGGAAGAATTCTAAGGATCATTTTGACTGCCTCCAGAAGTTAGATCAGATGGCAAATTGGATTTGGTGCTAGGTCTTTCCCTTTAGGTTTTACCCCAACAATGTTTTCATTAGTTTCGCTCACTCTCGAAATCAAGCATTTTACAGCAGGTTGGAGCAGCCTGTATCTCAGCACAGGAATAAGGTAGGGAAGAATTCAAATACTCATTTTGACTGCCTCCAGAAGTTAGATCAGATGGCAAATTGGATTTGGTGCTAGGTCTTTCCCTTTAGGTTTTACCCCAACAATGTTTTCATTAGTTTCGCTCACTCTCGAAATCAAGCATTTTACAGCAGGTTGGAGCAGCCTGTATCTCAGCACAGGAATAAGGTAGGGAAGAATTCAAATACTCATTTTGACTGCCTCCAGAAGTTAGATCAGATGGCAAATTGGATTTGGTGCTAGGTCTTTCCCTTTAGGTTTTACCCCAACAATGTTTTCATTAGTTTCGCTCACTCTCGAAATCAAGCATTTTACAGCAGGTTGGAGCAGCCTGTATCTCAGCACAGGAATAAGGTAGGGAAGAATTCTAAGGATCATTTTGACTGCCTCCAGAAGTTAGATCAGATGGCAAATTGGATTTGGTGCTAGGTCTTTCCCTTTAGGTTTTACCCCAACAATGTTTTCATTAGTTTCGCTCACTCGCGAAATCAAGCATTTTACAGCAGGTTGGAGCAGCCTGTATCTCAGCACAGGAATAAGGTAGGGAAGAATTCTAAGGATCATTTTGACTGACTCCAGAAGTTAGATCAGATGGCAAATTGGATTTGGTGCTAGGTCTTTCCCTTTAGGTTTTACCCCAACAATGTTTTCATTAGTTTCGCTCACTCTCGAAATCAAGCATTTTACAGCAGGTTGGAGCAGCCTGTATCTCAGCACAGTAATAAGGTAGGGAAGAATTCAAATACTGATTTTGACTGCCTCCAGAAGTTAGATCAGATGGCAAATTGGATTTGGTGCTAGGTCTTTCCCTTTAGGTTTTACCCCAACAATGTTTTCATTAGTTTCGCTCACGTCTCGAAATCAAGCATTTTACAGCAGGTTGGAGCAGCCTGTATCTCAGCACAGGAATAAGGTAGGGAAGAATTCTAAGGATCATTTTGACTGCCTCCAGAAGTTAGATCAGATGGCAAATTGGATTTGGTGCTAGGTCTTTCCCTTTAGGTTTTACCCCAACAATGTTTTCATTAGTTTCGCTCACTCTCGAAATCAAGCATTTTACAGCAGGTTGGAGCAGCCTGTATCTCAGCACAGGAATAAGGTAGGGAAGAATTCAAATACTCATTTTGACTGCCTCCAGAAGTTAGATCAGATGGCAAATTGGATTTGGTGCTAGGCCTTTCCCTTTAGGTTTTACCCCAACAATGTTTTCATTAGTTTCGCTCACTCTCGAAATCAAGCATTTTACAGCAGGTTGGAGCAGCCTGTATCTCAGCACAGGAATAAGGTAGGGAAGAATTCTAAGGATCATTTTGACTGCCTCCAGAAGTTAGATCAGATGGCAAATTGGATTTGGTGCTAGGTCTTTCCCTTTAGGTTTTACCCCAACAATGTTTTCATTAGTTTCGCTCACTCTCGAAATCAAGCATTTTACAGCAGGTTGGAGCAGCCTGTATCTCAGCACAGGAATAAGGTAGGGAAGAATTCTAAGGATCATTTTGACTGCCTCCAGAAGTTAGATCAGATGGCAAATTGGATTTGGTGCTAGGTCTTTCCCTTTAGGTTTTACCCCAACAATGTTTTCATTAGTTTCGCTCACTCTCGAAATCAAGCATTTTACAGCAGGTTGGAGCAGCCTGTATCTCAGCACAGGAATAAGGTAGGGAAGAATTCAAATACTCATTTTGACTGCCTCCAGAAGTTAGATCAGATGGCAAATTGGATTTGGTGCTAGGTCTTTCCCTTTAGGTTTTACCCCAACAATGTTTTCATTAGTTTCGCTCACTCTCGAAATCAAGCATTTTACAGCAGGTTGGAGCAGCCTGTATCTCAGCACAGGAATAAGGTAGGGAAGAATTCTAAGGATCATTTTGACTGCCTCCAGAAGTTAGATCAGATGGCAAATTGGATTTGGTGCTAGGTCTTTCCCTTTAGGTTTTACCCCAACAATGTTTTCATTAGTTTCGCTCACTCTCGAAATCAAGCATTTTACAGCAGGTTGGAGCAGCCTGTATCTCAGCACAGGAATAAGGTAGGGAAGAATTCAAATACTCATTTTGACTGCCTCCAGAAGTTAGATCAGATGGCAAATTGGATTTGGTGCTAGGTCTTTCCCTTTAGGTTTTACCCCAACAATGTTTTCATTAGTTTCGCTCACTCTCGAAATCAAGCATTTTACAGCAGGTTGGAGCAGCCTGTATCTCAGCACAGGAATAAGGTAGGGAAGAATTCTAAGGATCATTTTGACTGCCTCCAGAAGTTAGATCAGATGGCAAATTGGATTTGGTGCTAGGTCTTTCCCTTTAGGTTTTACCCCAACAATGTTTTCATTAGTTTCGCTCACTCTCGAAATCAAGCATTTTACAGCAGGTTGGAGCAGCCTGTATCTCAGCACAGGAATAAGGTAGGGAAGAATTCAAATACTCATTTTGACTGCCTCCAGAAGTTAGATCAGATGGCAAATTGGATTTGGTGCTAGGTCTTTCCCTTTAGGTTTTACCCCAACAATGTTTTCATTAGTTTCGCTCACTCTCGAAATCAAGCATTTTACAGCAGGTTGGAGCAGCCTGTATCTCAGCACAGGAATAAGGTAGGGAAGAATTCTAAGGATCATTTTGACTGCCTCCAGAAGTTAGATCAGATGGCAAATTGGATTTGGTGCTAGGTCTTTCCCTTTAGGTTTTACCCCAACAATGTTTTCATTAGTTTCGCTACTCTCGAAATCAAGCATTTTACAGCAGGTTGGAGCAGCCTGTATCTCAGCACAGGAATAAGGTAGGGAAGAATTCTAAGGATCATTTTGACTGCCTCCAGAAGTTAGATCAGATGGCAAATTGGATTTGGTGCTAGGTCTTTCCCTTTAGGTTTTACCCCAACAATGTTTTCATTAATTTCGCTCACTTTCGAAATCAAGCATTTTACAGCAGGTTGGAGCAGCCTGTATCTCAGCACAGGAATAAGGTAGGGAAGAATTCTAAGGATCATTTTGACTGCCTCCAGAAGTTAGATCAGATGGCAAATTGGATTTGGTGCTAGGTCTTTCCCTTTAGGTTTTACCCCAACAATGTTTTCATTAGTTTCGCTCACTCGCGAAATCAAGCATTTTACAGCAGGTTGGAGCAGCCTGTATCTCAGCACAGGAATAAGGTAGGGAAGAATTCTAAGGATCATTTTGACTGCCTCCAGAAGTTAGATCAGATGGCATATGGGATTTGGTGCTAGGTCTTTCCCTTTAGGTTTTACCCCAACAATGTTTTCATTAATTTCGCTCACTTTCGAAATCAAGCATTTTACAGCAGGTTGGAGCAGCCTGTATCTCAGCACAGGAATAAGGTAGGGAAGAATTCTAAGGATCATTTTGACTGCCTCCAGAAGTTAGATCAGATGGCAAATTGGATTTGGTGCTAGGTCTTTCCCTTTAGGTTTTACCCCAACAATGTTTTCATTAGTTTCGCTCACTCGCGAAATCAAGCATTTTACAGCAGGTTGGAGCAGCCTGTATCTCAGCACAGGAATAAGGTAGGGAAGAATTCTAAGGATCATTTTGACTGCCTCCAGAAGTTAGATCAGATGGCATATGGGATTTGGTGCTAGGTCTTTCCCTTTAGGTTTTACCCCCAACAATGTTTTCATTAGTTTCGCTCACTCTCGAAATCAAGCATTTTACAGCAGGTTGGAGCAGCCTGTATCTCAGCACAGGAATAAGGTAGGGAAGAATTCTAAGGATCATTTTGACTGCCTCCAGAAGTTAGATCAGATGGCAAATTGGATTTGGTGCTAGGTCTTTCCCTTTAGGTTTTACCCCAACAATGTTTTCATTAGTTTCGCTCACTCGCGAAATCAAGCATTTTACAGCAGGTTGGAGCAGCCTGTATCTCAGCACAGGAATAAGGTAGGGAAGAATTCTAAGGATCATTTTGACTGCCTCCAGAAGTTAGATCAGATGGCAAATTGGATTTGGTGCTAGGTCTTTCCCTTTAGGTTTTACCCCAACAATGTTTTCATTAGTTTCGCTCACTCTCGAAATCAAGCATTTTACAGCAGGTTGGAGCAGCCTGTATCTCAGCACAGGAATAAGGTAGGGAAGAATTCTAAGGATCATTTTGACTGCCTCCAGAAGTTAGATCAGATGGCAAATTGGATTTGGTGCTAGGTCTTTCCCTTTAGGTTTTACCCCAACAATGTTTTCATTAGTTTCGCTCACTCTCGAAATCAAGCATTTTACAGCAGGTTGGAGCAGCCTGTATCTCAGCACAGGAATAAGGTAGGGAAGAATTCTAAGGATCATTTTGACTGCCTCCAGAAGTTAGATCAGATGGCAAATTGGATTTGGTGCTAGGTCTTTCCCTTTAGGTTTTACCCCAACAATGTTTTCATTAGTTTCGCTCACTCTCGAAATCAAGCATTTTACAGCAGGTTGGAGCAGCCTGTATCTCAGCACAGGAATAAGGTAGGGAAGAATTCAAATACTCATTTTGACTGCCTCCAGAAGTTAGATCAGATGGCAAATTGGATTTGGTGATAGGTCTTTCCCTTTAGGTTTTACCCCAACAATGTTTTCATTAGTTTCGCTCACTCTCGAAATCAAGCATTTTACAGCAGGTTGGAGCAGCCTGTATCTCAGCACAGGAATAAGGTAGGGAAGAATTCAAATACTCATTTTGACTGCCTCCAGAAGTTAGATCAGATGGCAAATTGGATTTGGTGCTAGGTCTTTCCCTTTAGGTTTTACCCCAACAATGTTTTCATTAGTTTCTCTCACTCTCGAAATCAAGCATTTTACAGCAGGTTGGAGCAGCCTGTATCTCAGCACAGGAATAAGGTAGGGAAGAATTCTAAGGATCATTTTGACTGCCTCCAGAAGTTAGATCAGATGGCAAATTGGATTTGGTGCTAGGTCTTTCCCTTTAGGTTTTACCCCAACAATGTTTTCATTAGTTTCGCTCACTCTCGAAATCAAGCATTTTACAGCAGGTTGGAGCAGCCTGTATCTCAGCACAGGAATAAGGTAGGGAAGAATTCTAAGGATCATTTTGACTGCCTCCAGAAGTTAGATCAGATGGCAAATTGGATTTGGTGCTAGGTCTTTCCCTTTAGGTTTTACCCCAACAATGTTTTCATTAGTTTCGCTCACTCTCGAAATCAAGCATTTTACAGCAGGTTGGAGCAGCCTGTATCTCAGCACAGGAATAAGGTAGGGAAGAATTCTAAGGATCATTTTGACTGCCTCCAGAAGTTAGATCAGATGGCAAATTGGATTTGGTGCTAGGTCTTTCCCTTTAGGTTTTACCCCAACAATGTTTTCATTAGTTTCGCTCACTCTCGAAATCAAGCATTTTACAGCAGGTTGGAGCAGCCTGTATCTCAGCACAGGAATAAGGTAGGGAAGAATTCTAAGGATCATTTTGACTGCCTCCAGAAGTTAGATCAGATGGCAAATTGGATTTGGTGCTAGGTCTTTCCCTTTAGGTTTTACCCCAACAATGTTTTCATTAGTTTCGCTCACTCTCGAAATCAAGCATTTTACAGCAGGTTGGAGCAGCCTGTATCTCAGCACAGGAATAAGGTAGGGAAGAATTCTAAGGATCATTTTGACTGACTCCAGAAGTTAGATCAGATGGCAAATTGGATTTGGTGCTAGGTCTTTCCCTTTAGGTTTTACCCCAACAATGTTTTCATTAGTTTCGCTCACTCTCGAAATCAAGCATTTTACAGCAGGTTGGAGCAGCCTGTATCTCAGCACAGTAATAAGGTAGGGAAGAATTCAAATACTGATTTTGACTGCCTCCAGAAGTTAGATCAGATGGCAAATTGGATTTGGTGCTAGGTCTTTCCCTTTAGGTTTTACCCCAACAATGTTTTCATTAGTTTCGCTCACTCTCGAAATCAAGCATTTTACAGCAGGTTGGAGCAGCCTGTATCTCAGCACAGGAATAAGGTAGGGAAGAATTCTAAGGATCATTTTGACTGCCTCCAGAAGTTAGATCAGATGGCAAATTGGATTTGGTGCTAGGTCTTTCCCTTTAGGTTTTACCCCAACAATGTTTTCATTAGTTTCGCTCACTCTCGAAATCAAGCATTTTACAGCAGGTTGGAGCAGCCTGTATCTCAGCACAGGAATAAGGTAGGGAAGAATTCAAATACTCATTTTGACTGCCTCCAGAAGTTAGATCAGATGGCAAATTGGATTTGGTGCTAGGCCTTTCCCTTTAGGTTTTACCCCAACAATGTTTTCATTAGTTTCGCTCACTCTCGAAATCAAGCATTTTACAGCAGGTTGGAGCAGCCTGTATCTCAGCACAGGAATAAGGTAGGGAAGAATTCTAAGGATCATTTTGACTGCCTCCAGAAGTTAGATCAGATGGCAAATTGGATTTGGTGCTAGGTCTTTCCCTTTAGGTTTTACCCCAACAATGTTTTCATTAGTTTCGCTCACTCTCGAAATCAAGCATTTTACAGCAGGTTGGAGCAGCCTGTATCTCAGCACAGGAATAAGGTAGGGAAGAATTCTAAGGATCATTTTGACTGCCTCCAGAAGTTAGATCAGATGGCAAATTGGATTTGGTGCTAGGTCTTTCCCTTTAGGTTTTACCCCAACAATGTTTTCATTAGTTTCGCTCACTCTCGAAATCAAGCATTTTACAGCAGGTTGGAGCAGCCTGTATCTCAGCACAGGAATAAGGTAGGGAAGAATTCAAATACTCATTTTGACTGCCTCCAGAAGTTAGATCAGATGGCAAATTGGATTTGGTGCTAGGTCTTTCCCTTTAGGTTTTACCCCAACAATGTTTTCATTAGTTTCGCTCACTCTCGAAATCAAGCATTTTACAGCAGGTTGGAGCAGCCTGTATCTCAGCACAGGAATAAGGTAGGGAAGAATTCTAAGGATCATTTTGACTGCCTCCAGAAGTTAGATCAGATGGCAAATTGGATTTGGTGCTAGGTCTTTCCCTTTAGGTTTTACCCCAACAATGTTTTCATTAGTTTCGCTCACTCTCGAAATCAAGCATTTTACAGCAGGTTGGAGCAGCCTGTATCTCAGCACAGGAATAAGGTAGGGAAGAATTCTAAGGATCATTTTGACTGCCTCCAGAAGTTAGATCAGATGGCAAATTGGATTTGGTGCTAGGTCTTTCCCTTTAGGTTTTACCCCAACAATGTTTTCATTAGTTTCGCTCACTCGCGAAATCAAGCATTTTACAGCAGGTTGGAGCAGCCTGTATCTCAGCACAGGAATAAGGTAGGGAAGAATTCTAAGGATCATTTTGACTGCCTCCAGAAGTTAGATCAGATGGCAAATTGGATTTGGTGCTAGGTCTTTCCCTTTAGGTTTTACCCCAACAATGTTTTCATTAGTTTCGCTCACTCTCGAAATCAAGCATTTTACAGCAGGTTGGAGCAGCCTGTATCTCAGCACAGGAATAAGGTAGGGAAGAATTCTAAGGATCATTTTGACTGCCTCCAGAAGTTAGATCAGATGGCAAATTGGATTTGGTGCTAGGTCTTTCCCTTTAGGTTTTACCCCAACAATGTTTTCATTAGTTTCGCTCACTCTCGAAATCAAGCATTTTACAGCAGGTTGGAGCAGCCTGTATCTCAGCACAGGAATAAGGTAGGGAAGAATTCTAAGGATCATTTTGACTGCCTCCAGAAGTTAGATCAGATGGCAAATTGGATTTGGTGCTAGGTCTTTCCCTTTAGGTTTTACCCCAACAATGTTTTCATTAGTTTCGCTCACTCTCGAAATCAAGCATTTTACAGCAGGTTGGAGCAGCCTGTATCTCAGCACAGGAATAAGGTAGGGAAGAATTCAAATACTCATTTTGACTGCCTCCAGAAGTTAGATCAGATGGCAAATTGGATTTGGTGCTAGGTCTTTCCCTTTAGGTTTTACCCCAACAATGTTTTCATTAGTTTCGCTCACTCTCGAAATCAAGCATTTTACAGCAGGTTGGAGCAGCCTGTATCTCAGCACAGGAATAAGGTAGGGAAGAATTCTAAGGATCATTTTGACTGCCTCCAGAAGTTAGATCAGATGGCAAATTGGATTTGGTGCTAGGTCTTTCCCTTTAGGTTTTACCCCAACAATGTTTTCATTAGTTTCGCTCACTCTCGAAATCAAGCATTTTACAGCAGGTTGGAGCAGCCTGTATCTCAGCACAGGAATAAGGTAGGGAAGAATTCAAATACTCATTTTGACTGCCTCCAGAAGTTAGATCAGATGGCAAATTGGATTTGGTGCTAGGTCTTTCCCTTTAGGTTTTACCCCAACAATGTTTTCATTAGTTTTGCTCACTCTCGAAATCAAGCATTTTACAGCAGGTTGGAGCAGCCTGTATCTCAGCACAGGAATAAGGTAGGGAAGAATTCAAATACTCATTTTGACTGCCTCCAGAAGTTAGATCAGATGGCAAATTGGATTTGGTGCTAGGTCTTTCCCTTTAGGTTTTACCCCAACAATGTTTTCATTAGTTTCGCTCACTCTCGAAATCAAGCATTTTACAGCAGGTTGGAGCAGCCTGTATCTCAGCACAGGAATAAGGTAGGGAAGAATTCTAAGGATCATTTTGACTGCCTCCAGAAGTTAGATCAGATGGCAAATTGGATTTGGTGCTAGGTCTTTCCCTTTAGGTTTTACCCCAACAATGTTTTCATTAGTTTCGCTCACTCTCGAAATCAAGCATTTTACAGCAGGTTGGAGCAGCCTGTATCTCAGCACAGGAATAAGGTAGGGAAGAATTCAAATACTCATTTTGACTGCCTCCAGAAGTTAGATCAGATGGCAAATTGGATTTGGTGCTAGGTCTTTCCCTTTAGGTTTTACCCCAACAATGTTTTCATTAGTTTCGCTCACTCTCGAAATCAAGCATTTTACAGCAGGTTGGAGCAGCCTGTATCTCAGCACAGGAATAAGGTAGGGAAGAATTCTAAGGATCATTTTGACTGCCTCCAGAAGTTAGATCAGATGGCAAATTGGATTTGGTGCTAGGTCTTTCCCTTTAGGTTTTACCCCAACAATGTTTTCATTAGTTTCGCTCACTCTCGAAATCAAGCATTTTACAGCAGGTTGGAGCAGCCTGTATCTCAGCACAGGAATAAGGTAGGGAAGAATTCTAAGGATCATTTTGACTGCCTCCAGAAGTTAGATCAGATGGCAAATTGGATTTGGTGCTAGGTCTTTCCCTTTAGGTTTTACCCCAACAATGTTTTCATTAGTTTCGCTCACTCTCGAAATCAAGCATTTTACAGCAGGTTGGAGCAGCCTGTATCTCAGCACAGGAATAAGGTAGGGAAGAATTCTAAGGATCATTTTGACTGCCTCCAGAAGTTAGATCAGATGGCAAATTGGATTTGGTGCTAGGTCTTTCCCTTTAGGTTTTACCCCAACAATGTTTTCATTAGTTTCGCTCACTCTCGAAATCAAGCATTTTACAGCAGGTTGGAGCAGCCTGTATCTCAGCACAGGAATAAGGTAGGGAAGAATTCAAATACTCATTTTGACTGCCTCCAGAAGTTAGATCAGATGGCAAATTGGATTTGGTGCTAGGTCTTTCCCTTTAGGTTTTACCCCAACAATGTTTTCATTAGTTTCGCTCACTCGCGAAATCAAGCATTTTACAGCAGGTTGGAGCAGCCTGTATCTCAGCACAGGAATAAGGTAGGGAAGAATTCTAAGGATCATTTTGACTGCCTCCAGAAGTTAGATCAGATGGCAAATTGGATTTGGTGCTAGGTCTTTCCCTTTAGGTTTTACCCCAACAATGTTTTCATTAGTTTCGCTCACTCTCGAAATCAAGCATTTTACAGCAGGTTGGAGCAGCCTGTATCTCAGCACAGGAATAAGGTAGGGAAGAATTCTAAGGATCATTTTGACTGCCTCCAGAAGTTAGATCAGATGGCAAATTGGATTTGGTGCTAGGTCTTTCCCTTTAGGTTTTACCCCAACAATGTTTTCATTAGTTTCGCTCACTCTCGAAATCAAGCATTTTACAGCAGGTTGGAGCAGCCTGTATCTCAGCACAGGAATAAGGTAGGGAAGAATTCTAAGGATCATTTTGACTGCCTCCAGAAGTTAGATCAGATGGCAAATTGGATTTGGTGCTAGGTCTTTCCCTTTAGGTTTTACCCCAACAATGTTTTCATTAGTTTCGCTCACTCTCGAAATCAAGCATTTTACAGCAGGTTGGAGCAGCCTGTATCTCAGCACAGGAATAAGGTAGGGAAGAATTCTAAGGATCATTTTGACTGCCTCCAGAAGTTAGATCAGATGGCAAATTGGATTTGGTGCTAGGTCTTTCCCTTTAGGTTTTACCCCAACAATGTTTTCATTAGTTTCGCTCACTCTCGAAATCAAGCATTTTACAGCAGGTTGGAGCAGCCTGTATCTCAGCACAGGAATAAGGTAGGGAAGAATTCAAATACTCATTTTGACTGCCTCCAGAAGTTAGATCAGATGGCAAATTGGATTTGGTGCTAGGTCTTTCCCTTTAGGTTTTACCCCAACAATGTTTTCATTAGTTTCGCTCACTCTCGAAATCAAGCATTTTACAGCAGGTTGGAGCAGCCTGTATCTCAGCACAGGAATAAGGTAGGGAAGAATTCAAATACTCATTTTGACTGCCTCCAGAAGTTAGATCAGATGGCAAATTGGATTTGGTGCTAGGTCTTTCCCTTTAGGTTTTACCCCAACAATGTTTTCATTAGTTTCGCTCACTCTCGAAATCAAGCATTTTACAGCAGGTTGGAGCAGCCTGTATCTCAGCACAGGAATAAGGTAGGGAAGAATTCTAAGGATCATTTTGACTGCCTCCAGAAGTTAGATCAGATGGCAAATTGGATTTGGTGCTAGGTCTTTCCCTTTAGGTTTTACCCCAACAATGTTTTCATTAGTTTCGCTCACTCTCGAAATCAAGCATTTTACAGCAGGTTGGAGCAGCCTGTATCTCAGCACAGGAATAAGGTAGGGAAGAATTCTAAGGATCATTTTGACTGCCTCCAGAAGTTAGATCAGATGGCAAATTGGATTTGGTGCTAGGTCTTTCCCTTTAGGTTTTACCCCAACAATGTTTTCATTAGTTTCGCTCACTCTCGAAATCAAGCATTTTACAGCAGGTTGGAGCAGCCTGTATCTCAGCACAGGAATAAGGTAGGGAAGAATTCTAAGGATCATTTTGACTGCCTCCAGAAGTTAGATCAGATGGCAAATTGGATTTGGTGCTAGGTCTTTCCCTTTAGGTTTTACCCCAACAATGTTTTCATTAGTTTCGCTCACTCTCGAAATCAAGCATTTTACAGCAGGTTGGAGCAGCCTGTATCTCAGCACAGGAATAAGGTAGGGAAGAATTCAAATACTCATTTTGACTGCCTCCAGAAGTTAGATCAGATGGCAAATTGGATTTGGTGCTAGGCCTTTCCCTTTAGGTTTTACCCCAACAATGTTTTCATTAGTTTCGCTCACTCTCGAAATCAAGCATTTTACAGCAGGTTGGAGCAGCCTGTATCTCAGCACAGGAATAAGGTAGGGAAGAATTCTAAGGATCATTTTGACTGCCTCCAGAAGTTAGATCAGATGGCAAATTGGATTTGGTGCTAGGTCTTTCCCTTTAGGTTTTACCCCAACAATGTTTTCATTAGTTTCGCTCACTCTCGAAATCAAGCATTTTACAGCAGGTTGGAGCAGCCTGTATCTCAGCACAGGAATAAGGTAGGGAAGAATTCTAAGGATCATTTTGACTGCCTCCAGAAGTTAGATCAGATGGCAAATTGGATTTGGTGCTAGGTCTTTCCCTTTAGGTTTTACCCCAACAATGTTTTCATTAGTTTCGCTCACTCTCGAAATCAAGCATTTTACAGCAGGTTGGAGCAGCCTGTATCTCAGCACAGGAATAAGGTAGGGAAGAATTCTAAGGATCATTTTGACTGCCTCCAGAAGTTAGATCAGATGGCAAATTGGATTTGGTGCTAGGTCTTTCCCTTTAGGTTTTACCCCAACAATGTTTTCATTAGTTTCGCTCACTCTCGAAATCAAGCATTTTACAGCAGGTTGGAGCAGCCTGTATCTCAGCACAGGAATAAGGTAGGGAAGAATTCTAAGGATCATTTTGACTGCCTCCAGAAGTTAGATCAGATGGCAAATTGGATTTGGTGCTAGGTCTTTCCCTTTAGGTTTTACCCCAACAATGTTTTCATTAGTTTCGCTCACTCTCGAAATCAAGCATTTTACAGCAGGTTGGAGCAGCCTGTATCTCAGCACAGGAATAAGGTAGGGAAGAATTCTAAGGATCATTTTGACTGCCTCCAGAAGTTAGATCAGATGGCAAATTGGATTTGGTGCTAGGTCTTTCCCTTTAGGTTTTACCCCAACAATGTTTTCATTAGTTTAGCTCACTCTCGAAATCAAGCATTTTACAGCAGGTTGGAGCAGCCTGTATCTCAGCACAGGAATAAGGTAGGGAAGAATTCAAATACTCATTTTGACTGCCTGCAGAAGTTAGATCAGATGGCAAATTGGATTTGGTGCTAGGTCTTTCCCTTTAGGTTTTACCCCAACAATGTTTTCATTAGTTTCGCTCACTCTCGAAATCAAGCATTTTACAGCAGGTTGGAGCAGCCTGTATCTCAGCACAGGAATAAGGTAGGGAAGAATTCTAAGGATCATTTTGACTGCCTCCAGAAGTTAGATCAGATGGCAAATTGGATTTGGTGCTAGGTCTTTCCCTTTAGGTTTTACCCCAACAATGTTTTCATTAGTTTCGCTCACTCGCGAAATCAAGCATTTTACAGCAGGTTGGAGCAGCCTGTATCTCAGCACAGGAATAAGGTAGGGAAGAATTCTAAGGATCATTTTGACTGCCTCCAGAAGTTAGATCAGATGGCAAATTGTATTTGGTGCTAGGTCTTTCCCTTTAGGTTTTACCCCAACAATGTTTTCATTAGTTTCGCTCACTCTCGAAATCAAGCATTTTACAGCAGGTTGGAGCAGCCTGTATCTCAGCACAGGAATAAGGTAGGGAAGAATTCTAAGGATCATTTTGACTGCCTCCAGAAGTTAGATCAGATGGCAAATTGGATTTGGTGCTAGGTCTTTCCCTTTAGGTTTTACCCCAACAATGTTTTCATTAGTTTCGCTCACTCTCGAAATCAAGCATTTTACAGCAGGTTGGAGCAGCCTGTATCTCAGCACAGGAATAAGGTAGGGAAGAATTCTAAGGATCATTTTGACTGCCTCCAGAAGTTAGATCAGATGGCAAATTGGATTTGGTGCTAGGTCTTTCCCTTTAGGTTTTACCCCAACAATGTTTTCATTAGTTTCGCTCACTCTCGAAATCAAGCATTTTACAGCAGGTTGGAGCAGCCTGTATCTCAGCACAGGAATAAGGTAGGGAAGAATTCTAAGGATCATTTTGACTGCCTCCAGAAGTTAGATCAGATGGCAAATTGGATTTGGTGCTAGGTCTTTCCCTTTAGGTTTTACCCCAACAATGTTTTCATTAGTTTCGCTCACTCTCGAAATCAAGCATTTTACAGCAGGTTGGAGCAGCCTGTATCTCAGCACAGGAATAAGGTAGGGAAGAATTCTAAGGATCATTTTGACTGCCTCCAGAAGTTAGATCAGATGGCAAATTGGATTTGGTGCTAGGTCTTTCCCTTTAGGTTTTACCCCAACAATGTTTTCATTAGTTTCGCTCACTCTCGAAATCAAGCATTTTACAGCAGGTTGGAGCAGCCTGTATCTCAGCACAGGAATAAGGTAGGGAAGAATTCTAAGGATCATTTTGACTGCCTCCAGAAGTTAGATCAGATGGCAAATTGGATTTGGTGCTAGGTCTTTCCCTTTAGGTTTTACCCCAACAATGTTTTCATTAGTTTCGCTCACTCTCGAAATCAAGCATTTTACAGCAGGTTGGAGCAGCCTGTATCTCAGCACAGGAATAAGGTAGGGAAGAATTCAAATACTCATTTTGACTGCCTCCAGAAGTTAGATCAGATGGCAAATTGGATTTGGTGCTAGGTCTTTCCCTTTAGGTTTTACCCCAACAATGTTTTCATTAGTTTCGCTCACTCGCGAAATCAAGCATTTTACAGCAGGTTGGAGCAGCCTGTATCTCAGCACAGGAATAAGGTAGGGAAGAATTCTAAGGATCATTTTGACTGCCTCCAGAAGTTAGATCAGATGGCAAATTGGATTTGGTGCTAGGTCTTTCCCTTTAGGTTTTACCCCAACAATGTTTTCATTAGTTTCGCTCACTCTCGAAATCAAGCATTTTACAGCAGGTTGGAGCAGCCTGTATCTCAGCACAGGAATAAGGTAGGGAAGAATTCTAAGGATCATTTTGACTGCCTCCAGAAGTTAGATCAGATGGCAAATTGGATTTGGTGCTAGGTCTTTCCCTTTAGGTTTTACCCCAACAATGTTTTCATTAGTTTCGCTCACTCTCGAAATCAAGCATTTTACAGCAGGTTGGAGCAGCCTGTATCTCAGCACAGGAATAAGGTAGGGAAGAATTCAAATACTCATTTTGACTGCCTCCAGAAGTTAGATCAGATGGCAAATTGGATTTGGTGCTAGGTCTTTCCCTTTAGGTTTTACCCCAACAATGTTTTCATTAGTTTCGCTCACTCTCGAAATCAAGCATTTTACAGCAGGTTGGAGCAGCCTGTATCTCAGCACAGGAATAAGGTAGGGAAGAATTCTAAGGATCATTTTGACTGCCTCCAGAAGTTAGATCAGATGGCAAATTGGATTTGGTGCTAGGTCTTTCCCTTTAGGTTTTACCCCAACAATGTTTTCATTAGTTTCGCTCACTCTCGAAATCAAGCATTTTACAGCAGGTTGGAGCAGCCTGTATCTCAGCACAGGAATAAGGTAGGGAAGAATTCTAAGGATCATTTTGACTGCCTCCAGAAGTTAGATCAGATGGCAAATTGGATTTGGTGCTAGGTCTTTCCCTTTAGGTTTTACCCCAACAATGTTTTCATTAGTTTCGCTCACTCTCGAAATCAAGCATTTTACAGCAGGTTGGAGCAGCCTGTATCTCAGCACAGGAATAAGGTAGGGAAGAATTCAAATACTCATTTTGACTGCCTCCAGAAGTTAGATCAGATGGCAAATTGGATTTGGTGCTAGGTCTTTCCCTTTAGGTTTTACCCCAACAATGTTTTCATTAGTTTCGCTCACTCTCGAAATCAAGCATTTTACAGCAGGTTGGAGCAGCCTGTATCTCAGCACAGGAATAAGGTAGGGAAGAATTCTAAGGATCATTTTGACTGCCTCCAGAAGTTAGATCAGATGGCAAATTGGATTTGGTGCTAGGTCTTTCCCTTTAGGTTTTACCCCAACAATGTTTTCATTAGTTTCGCTCACTCTCGAAATCAAGCATTTTACAGCAGGTTGGAGCAGCCTGTATCTCAGCACAGGAATAAGGTAGGGAAGAATTCTAAGGATCATTTTGACTGCCTCCAGAAGTTAGATCAGATGGCAAATTGGATTTGGTGCTAGGTCTTTCCCTTTAGGTTTTACCCCCAACAATGTTTTCATTAGTTTCGCTCACTCTCGAAATCAAGCATTTTACAGCAGGTTGGAGCAGCCTGTATCTCAGCACAGGAATAAGGTAGGGAAGAATTCAAATACTCATTTTGACTGCCTCCAGAAGTTAGATCAGATGGCAAATTGGATTTGGTGCTAGGTCTTTCCCTTTAGGTTTTACCCCAACAATGTTTTCATTAGTTTCGCTCACTCTGGAAATCAAGCATTTTACAGCAGGTTGGAGCAGCCTGTATCTCAGCACAGGAATAAGGTAGGGAAGAATTCTAAGGATCATTTTGACTGCCTCCAGAAGTTAGATCAGATGGCAAATTGGATTTGGTGCTAGGTCTTTCCCTTTAGGTTTTACCCCAACAATGTTTTCATTAGTTTCGCTCACTCTCGAAATCAAGCATTTTACAGCAGGTTGGAGCAGCCTGTATCTCAGCACAGGAATAAGGTAGGGAAGAATTCTAAGGATCATTTTGACTGCCTCCAGAAGTTAGATCAGATGGCAAATTGGATTTGGTGCTAGGTCTTTCCCTTTAGGTTTTACCCCAACAATGTTTTCATTAGTTTCGCTCACTCTCGAAATCAAGCATTTTACAGCAGGTTGGAGCAGCCTGTATCTCAGCACAGGAATAAGGTAGGGAAGAATTCAAATACTGATTTTGACTGCCTCCAGAAGTTAGATCAGATGGCAAATTGGATTTGGTGCTAGGTCTTTCCCTTTAGGTTTTACCCCAACAATGTTTTCATTAGTTTCGCTCACTCTCGAAATCAAGCATTTTACAGCAGGTTGGAGCAGCCTGTATCTCAGCACAGGAATAAGGTAGGGAAGAATTCTAAGGATCATTTTGACTGCCTCCAGAAGTTAGATCAGATGGCAAATTGGATTTGGTGCTAGGTCTTTCCCTTTAGGTTTTACCCCAACAATGTTTTCATTAGTTTCGCTCACTCTCGAAATCAAGCATTTTACAGCAGGTTGGAGCAGCCTGTATCTCAGCACAGGAATAAGGTAGGGAAGAATTCTAAGGATCATTTTGACTGCCTGCAGAAGTTAGATCAGATGGCAAATTGGATTTGGTGCTAGGTCTTTCCCTTTAGGTTTTACCCCAACAATGTTTTCATTAGTTTCGCTCACTCTCGAAATCAAGCATTTTACAGCAGGTTGGAGCAGCCTGTATCTCAGCACAGTAATAAGGTAGGGAAGAATTCAAATACTGATTTTGACTGCCTCCAGAAGTTAGATCAGATGGCAAATTGGATTTGGTGCTAGGTCTTTCCCTTTAGGTTTTACCCCAACAATGTTTTCATTAGTTTCGCTCACTCTCGAAATCAAGCATTTTACAGCAGGTTGGAGCAGCCTGTATCTCAGCACAGGAATAAGGTAGGGAAGAATTCAAATACTCATTTTGACTGCCTCCAGAAGTTAGATCAGATGGCAAATTGGATTTGGTGCTAGGTCTTTCCCTTTAGGTTTTACCCCAACAATGTTTTCATTAGTTTCGCTCACTCTCGAAATCAAGCATTTTACAGCAGGTTGGAGCAGCCTGTATCTCAGCACAGGAATAAGGTAGGGAAGAATTCAAATACTCATTTTGACTGCCTCCAGAAGTTAGATCAGATGGCAAATTGGATTTGGTGCTAGGTCTTTCCCTTTAGGTTTTACCCCAACAATGTTTTCATTAGTTTCGCTCACTCTCGAAATCAAGCATTTTACAGCAGGTTGGAGCAGCCTGTATCTCAGCACAGGAATAAGGTAGGGAAGAATTCTAAGGATCATTTTGACTGCCTCCAGAAGTTAGATCAGATGGCAAATTGGATTTGGTGCTAGGTCTTTCCCTTTAGGTTTTACCCCAACAATGTTTTCATTAGTTTCGCTCACTCTCGAAATCAAGCATTTTACAGCAGGTTGGAGCAGCCTGTATCTCAGCACAGGAATAAGGTAGGGAAGAATTCTAAGGATCATTTTGACTGCCTCCAGAAGTTAGATCAGATGGCAAATTGGATTTGGTGCTAGGTCTTTCCCTTTAGGTTTTACCCCAACAATGTTTTCATTAGTTTCGCTCACTCTCGAAATCAAGCATTTTACAGCAGGTTGGAGCAGCCTGTATCTCAGCACAGGAATAAGGTAGGGAAGAATTCAAATACTCATTTTGACTGCCTCCAGAAGTTAGATCAGATGGCAAATTGGATTTGGTGCTAGGTCTTTCCCTTTAGGTTTTACCCCAACAATGTTTTCATTAGTTTCGCTCACTCTCGAAATCAAGCATTTTACAGCAGGTTGGAGCAGCCTGTATCTCAGCACAGGAATAAGGTAGGGAAGAATTCTAAGGATCATTTTGACTGCCTCCAGAAGTTAGATCAGATGGCAAATTGGATTTGGTGCTAGGTCTTTCCCTTTAGGTTTTACCCCAACAATGTTTTCATTAGTTTCGCTCACTCTCGAAATCAAGCATTTTACAGCAGGTTGGAGCAGCCTGTATCTCAGCACAGGAATAAGGTAGGGAAGAATTCTAAGGATCATTTTGACTGCCTCCAGAAGTTAGATTAGATGGCAAATTGGATTTGGTGCTAGGTCTTTCCGTTTAGGTTTTACCCCAACAATGTTTTCATTAGTTTCGCTCACTCTCGAAATCAAGCATTTTACAGCAGGTTGGAGCAGCCTGTATCTCAGCACAGGAATAAGGTAGGGAAGAATTCAAATACTCATTTTGACTGCCTCCAGAAGTTAGATCAGATGGCAAATTGGATTTGGTGCTAGGTCTTTCCCTTTAGGTTTTACCCCAACAATGTTTTCATTAGTTTCGCTCACTCTCGAAATCAAGCATTTTACAGCAGGTTGGAGCAGCCTGTATCTCAGCACAGGAATAAGGTAGGGAAGAATTCTAAGGATCATTTTGACTGCCTCCAGAAGTTAGATCAGATGGCAAATTGGATTTGGTGCTAGGTCTTTCCCTTTAGGTTTTACCCCAACAATGTTTTCATTAGTTTCGCTCACTCGCGAAATCAAGCATTTTACAGCAGGTTGGAGCAGCCTGTATCTCAGCACAGGAATAAGGTAGGGAAGAATTCTAAGGATCATTTTGACTGCCTCCAGAAGTTAGATTAGATGGCAAATTGGATTTGGTGCTAGGTCTTTCCGTTTAGGTTTTACCCCAACAATGTTTTCATTAGTTTCGCTCACTCTCGAAATCAAGCATTTTACAGCAGGTTGGAGCAGCCTGTATCTCAGCACAGGAATAAGGTAGGGAAGAATTCAAATACTCATTTTGACTGCCTCCAGAAGTTAGATCAGATGGCAAATTGGATTTGGTGCTAGGTCTTTCCCTTTAGGTTTTACCCCAACAATGTTTTCATTAGTTTCGCTCACTCTCGAAATCAAGCATTTTACAGCAGGTTGGAGCAGCCTGTATCTCAGCACAGGAATAAGGTAGGGAAGAATTCTAAGGATCATTTTGACTGCCTCCAGAAGTTAGATCAGATGGCAAATTGGATTTGGTGCTAGGTCTTTCCCTTTAGGTTTTACCCCAACATGTTTTCATTAGTTTCGCTCACTCGCGAAATCAAGCATTTTACAGCAGGTTGGAGCAGCCTGTATCTCAGCACAGGAATAAGGTAGGGAAGAATTCTAAGGATCATTTTGACTGCCTCCAGAAGTTAGATCAGATGGCAAATTGGATTTGGTGCTAGGTCTTTCCCTTTAGGTTTTACCCCAACAATGTTTTCATTAGTTTCGCTCACTCTCGAAATCAAGCATTTTTACAGCAGGTTGGAGCAGCCTGTATCTCAGCACAGGAATAAGGTAGGGAAGAATTCTAAGGATCATTTTGACTGCCTCCAGAAGTTAGATCAGATGGCAAATTGGATTGGTGCTAGGTCTTTCCCTTTAGGTTTTACCCCAACAATGTTTTCATTAGTTTCGCTCACTCTCGAAATCAAGCATTTTACAGCAGGGTTGGGAGCAGCCTGTATCTCAGCACAGGAATAAGGTAGGGAAGAATTCTAAGGATCATTTTGACTGCCTCCAGAAGTTAGATCAGATGGCAAATTGGATTTGGTGCTAGGTCTTTCCCTTTAGGTTTTACCCCAACAATGTTTTCATTAGTTTCGCTCACTCTTGAAATCAAGCATTTTACAGCAGGTTGGAGCAGCCTGTATCTCAGCACAGGAATAAGGTAGGGAAGAATTCTAAGGATCATTTTGACTGCCTCCAGAAGTTAGATTAGATGGCAAATTGGATTTGGTGCTAGGTCTTTCCCTTTAGGTTTTACCCCAACAATGTTTTCATTAGTTTCGCTCACTCTCGAAATCAAGCATTTTACAGCAGGTTGGAGCAGCCTGTATCTCAGCACAGGAATAAGGTAGGGAAGAATTCAAATACTGATTTTGACTGCCTCCAGAAGTTAGATCAGATGGCCAAATTGGATTTGGTGCTAGGTCTTTCCCTTTAGGTTTTACCCCAACAATGTTTTCATTAGTTTCGCTCACTCTCGAAATCAAGCATTTTACAGCAGGTTGGAGCAGCCTGTATCTCAGCACAGGAATAAGGTAGGGAAGAATTCTAAGGATCATTTGACTGCCTTCAGAAGTTAGATCAGATGGCAAATTGGATTTGGTGCTAGGTCTTTCCCTTTAGGTTTTACCCCAACAATGTTTTCATTAGTTTCGCTCACTCTCGAAATCAAGCATTTTACAGCAGGTTGGAGCAGCCTGTATCTCAGCACAGGAATAAGGTAGGGAAGAATTCAAATACTCATTTTGACTGCCTCCAGAAGTTAGATCAGATGGCAAATTGGATTTGGTGCTAGGTCTTTCCCTTTAGGTTTTACCCCAACAATGTTTTCATTAGTTTCGCTCACTCTCGAAATCAAGCATTTTACAGCAGGTTGGAGCAGCCTGTATCTCAGCACAGGAATAAGGTAGGGAAGAATTCTAAGGATCATTTTGACTGCCTCCAGAAGTTAGATTAGATGGCAAATTGGATTTGGTGCTAGGTCTTTCCCTTTTGGTTTTACCCCAACAATGTTTTCATTAGTTTCGCTCACTCTTGAAATCAAGCATTTTACAGCAGGTTGGAGCAGCCTGTATCTCAGCACAGGAATAAGGTAGGGAAGAATTCAAATACTGATTTTGACTGCCTCCAGAAGTTAGATCAGATGCAAATTGGATTTGGTGCTAGGTCTTTCCCTTTAGGTTTTACCCCAACAATGTTTTCATTAGTTTCGCTCACTCTCGAAATCAAGCATTTTACAGCAGGTTGGAGCAGCCTGTATCTCAGCACAGAATAAGGTAGGGAAGAATTCTAAGGATCATTTTGACTGCCTCCAGAAGTTAGATCAGATGGCAAATTGGATTTGGTGCTAGGTCTTTCCCTTTAGGTTTTACCCCAACAATGTTTTCATTAGTTTCGCTCACTCTCGAAATCAAGCATTTTACAGCAGGTTGGAGCAGCCTGTATCTCAGCACAGGAATAAGGTAGGGAAGAATTCAAATACTCATTTTGACTGCCTCCAGAAGTTAGATCAGATGGCAAATTGGATTTGGGTGCTAGGTCTTTCCCTTTAGGTTTTACCCCAACAATGTTTTCATTAGTTTCGCTCACTCTCGAAATCAAGCATTTTACAGCAGGTTGGAGCAGCCTGTATCTCAGCACAGGAATAAGGTAGGGAAGAATTCTAAGGATCATTTTGACTGCCTCCAGAAGTTAGATCAGATGGCAAATTGGATTTGGTGCTAGGTCTTTCCCTTTAGGTTTTACCCCAACAATGTTTTCATTAGTTTCGCTCACTCTCGAAATCAAGCATTTTACAGCAGGTTGGAGCAGCCTGTATCTCAGCACAGGAATAAGGTAGGGAAGAATTCCTAAGGATCATTTTTGACTGCCTCCAGAAGTTAGATCAGATGGCAAATTGGATTTGGTGCTAGGTCTTTCCCTTTAGGTTTTACCCCAACAATGTTTTCATTAGTTTCGCTCACTCTCGAAATCAAGCATTTTACAGCAGGTTGGAGCAGCCTGTATCTCAGCACAGGAATAAGGTAGGGAAGAATTCTAAGGATCATTTTGACTGCCTCCAGAAGTTAGATTAGATGGCAAATTGGATTTGGTGCTAGGTCTTTCCCTTTAGGTTTTACCCCAACAATGTTTTCATTAGTTTCGCTCACTCTCGAAATCAAGCATTTTACAGCAGGTTGGGAGCAGCCCTGTATCTCAGCACAGGAATAAGGTAGGGAAGAATTCTAAGGATCATTTTGACTGCCTCCAGAAGTTAGATCAGATGGCAAATTGGATTTGGTGCTAGGTCTTTCCCTTTAGGTTTTACCCCAACAATGTTTTCATTAGTTTCGCTCACTCGCGAAATCAAGCATTTTACAGCAGGTTGGAGCAAGCCTGTATCTCAGCACAGGAATAAGGTAGGGAAGAATTCTAAGGATCATTTTGACTGCCTCCAGAAGTTAGATCAGATGGCAAATTGGATTTGGTGCTAGGTCTTTCCCTTTAGGTTTTACCCCAACAATGTTTTCATTAGTTTCGCTCACTCTCGAAATCAAGCATTTTACAGCAGGTTGGAGCAGCCTGTATCTCAGCACAGGAATAAGGTAGGGAAGAATTCAAATACTCATTTGACTGCCTCCAGAAGTTAGATCAGATGGCAAATTGGATTTGGTGCTAGGTCTTTCCCTTTAGGTTTTTACCCCAACAATGTTTTCATTAGTTTCGCTCACTCTCGAAAATCAAGCATTTTACAGCAGGTTGGAGCAGCCTGTATCTCAGCACAGGAATAAGGTAGGGAAGAATTCTAAGGATCATTTTGACTGCCTCCAGAAGTTAGATTAGATGGCAAATTGGATTTGGTGCTAGGTCTTTCCCTTTAGGTTTTACCCCAACAATGTTTTCATTAGTTTCGCTCACTCTTGAAATCAAGCATTTTACAGCAGGTTGGAGCAGCCTGTATCTCAGCACAGGAATAAGGTAGGGAAGAAATCAAATACTGATTTTGACTGCCTCCAGAAGTTAGATCAGATGGCAAATTGGATTTGGTGCTAGGTCTTTCCCTTTAGGTTTTACCCCAACAATGTTTTCATTAGTTTCGCTCACTCTCGATAATCAAGCATTTTACAGCAGGTTGGAGCAGCCTGTATCTCAGCACAGGAATAAGGTAGGGAAGAATTCTAAGGATCATTTTGGACTGCCTCCAGAAGTTAGATCAGATGGCAAATTGGATTTGGTGCTAGGTCTTTCCCTTTAGGTTTTACCCCAACAATGTTTTCATTAGTTTCGCTCACTCTCGAAATCAAGCATTTTACAGCAGGGTTGGAGCAGCCTGTATCTCAGCACAGGAATAGGTAGGGAAGAATTCTAAGGATCATTTTGACTGCCTCCAGAAGTTAGATCAGATGGCAAATTGGATTTGGTGCTAGGTCTTTCCCTTTAGGTTTTACCCCAACAATGTTTTCATTAGTTTCGCTCACTCTCGAAATCAAGCATTTTACAGCAGGTTGGAGCAG
>NW_027143565.1:0-54982 GCF_026170545.1 Melanerpes formicivorus | reverse complement strand
GGGCTGGGGCTGGGTCCAGGGCTCTGGCTGGGCTGTGGCTGTAGCTGGGCTGGGGCTGAGGGTGGGGCTGGGGCTGGGCTAGGGCTGGGCTGGGGCCGGGGCTGTGACTGGGGCTGGATCCAGGGCTGGGGCTGGGCTGTGGCTGGGGCTGGGCTGGGGCAGGGCTGGGGCTGGGGCTGGGCTGGGGCTGGGCCGGGGCAGGGCTGGGACTGGGGCAGGGCTGGGGCCGGGGCTGGGGCCGTGAGTGGGGCTTGGCTGGGGCTGGGGCTGGGGCTGGGGCTGGGGCTGGGCCGGGGCAGGGCTGGGCTGGGGCAGGGCTGGGGGCCGGGCTGGGGCTGGGTTCGGTTCAGGGCTGGGGCAGGGCTGGGCTGGGGACGGGGATGGGGCCGGGGTTGGGGCTGGGGCTGGTGCTGGGGTGGGGACTGGGAGAGGGCTGGGGCTGAGGCTGGGTCCAGGGTGGGGCTGGGCTGTGGCTGGAGCTGGGCTGGGGCTGAGGGTGGGGCTGAGGCTGGGCTAGGGCTGGGCTGGGGTCGGGGCTGCGACTGGTCCTGGGTCCAGGACAGGGGCCGGGCTTCGGCTGGGGCTGGGCTAGGCCTGGGGCTCGGCAGGGGCAGGACTGGGGCCGGGGCTGTGGCGGGGCTGTGGCTGGAGCTGGGCTGGGGCTGAGGGTGGGGCTGGGGCTGGGCTGGGGCCGAGTCTCGGTCCAGGGCTGTGGCTGGGCTGTGGCTGGAGCTGGGCTGGGGATGAGGGTGGGGCAGGGGCTGGGCTGGGGCCGAGTCTGGGTCCAGGGCTGTGGCTGGGCTGTGGCTGGGGCTGGGCTGGGGCCAAGGGTGGGGCTGGGGCTGGGCTAGGACTGGGCTGGTCCCGGGGCTGCGACTGGGTCTGGGTCCAGGGCTGGGGGCTGGGCTGTGGCTAGGGCTGGGCTGGGGCCGGGCTGGGCCTGTGGCCGGGGCTGGGCTCTGGCTGGGGCTGGGCCGGGGCAGGGCTGGGGCAGCGGCTGGGCTGGGGACGAGGGTGGGGCTGGGGCTGCGGCTGGGGGCTGAGGGCAGGGCTGGGCTGGGGCTGGGGCTGGGGCAAGGACCGGGGCTGGGGACAGGGCTGGGGCCAGAGCTGGGGGAGGGCTGGGGCCGGGGCTGGGGCTGGGGCAGGGGCTGGGCTGTGTCTGGGGCTGGGCTGGGGCAGGGCTGGGGCCGAGTCTGGGGCAGGGCTGGGGCTGGGGCTGGGGCTGGGCAGGGCTGGGGCTGGGCATGGACCGGGACTGGGCAGGGGTAGGGCTGGGGCAGGGGCTGGGCTGGGGCTGGGGTTGGGCTGGGTCTGGGTCTGGGGCTTGGGCTGGGGCCGAGGCTGGGGCTGGGACTGGGCTGGGGCTGGGTCCAGGGCAGGGGTTGGCTGGGGCTGGGGCTGGGGCTGGGCTGGGGCAGGGCTGGGGCAGGGGCTGGGCTGGGGCCGAGGGTGGGGCTGGGTCTGGGGCTGAGGGCAGGGCTGGGCTAGGGCTGGGTCTGGGGCAGGGGCCGGGGCTGGGGCAGGGCTGGTGCCGGGCTGGGGCTGGGTTCGGTGCAGGGCTGGGGCTGGGCAGGGCGGGGGCTGGAACAGGGCTGGGCTTGGGCTTGGGCAGGGGCTGGGCTGGGGTAGGGCTGCGGCCGGGGATGGGGCCGGTGCTGAGGCCCAGGCTGGGGCTGGGGCAGGGGCTGAGCTGGGGCTGAGATCTGGGAAAGAGAGCAATTAGGCCGGATAGAAGAATTCCACAGAGTTGTGAAAACAGTGACGTAACCTGTTAGAGAGCAACCAATAGTATGTTGCCAAGTGGGCATAATTATAGCAAACTGTATATAAGATGTGTCTGATGCTCAATAAAGTTGGAATCCGCTGATCACATTGGTCGAATAAGCGGCCCCCTTCTTGCAGTAAGTGGCGCTCGAACACGGGACCCTAATGAAGACAAACGTTAGGGTTTAAGAAGTTCTTCGGGACGTTGGGAGATTCGCAGTAAGCCGGGAGGCAAGAAGGCGGCCGGCCCGGGATAGCAGTACCGGAGGCTGCAAGAAAAGGGAAGACAGCCTTGAAGCTGAAGACGCTGTAGAGCCGGGAACTGCTTAAACGAGGTCTGTGCGCACAGGTATTAACGTTTAAATACGGTTATGGATAGGCAGGCAGCGTATGATTTATTTATATGCTTTTTAGAAAAGCGACAGTGTAAGTTAAATTTTAAAAAGGAGTTGGTGCCGCTGTTAAGCTATGCAGAAGAGTTAGGATATTTTAAGGACCCAAATGAGGTGTTTGAAAGAGTGCAGTGGAAAAAGTTTGGACAAGACTTGTGGCTGCATGGCTTAGATGATGAAAAACGAGCAAAGGAGTGTGGAAAATGGTGGAAGATGGTTATGACAGCATTGGATCAGCATCGTGCTGAGCAAATGGCAGCTTATCAAGCCAGGGTACGATTAGATTATACGGACCCAAATGGAGCAAGTGTTACACATGCTGGGTTGCCTTTGTCAGAAGAGGTTCAGGATTATTTAAGAAAGGAGAAGGCTGCGTGTGTAAAAGGGTTAGGTGGCAGAGTCGAATTACAATCTGTAACACAGGACTCTGCTGGGGAGTCTTCCCCGTCTCTTTTAGCTGAGCAAATTGTACAGGACAAGAAAGTAGGTGAGGGAGAGGAGACAAACAGGGCGGTAGATCCTGGAGGTAGTGTTAAAGATCATGCAAGAAAGCACACAGAGTATTGGCGAAAGGTTGCAGAACACTTAAACGCCGAAGGAGATCAGGAAGGGTTTAGCCGGCTGGCTGCTTCACATAAAGCTTTTCCAGTAATGTATACACAGGTCCCTGGGGAGCAGAATGTTGTCCAGGCTGATGTAACCCAATTGCCATGGAAATTGTTATCTCAATTACGACAGACTGCAAGTCAGTTTGGGGATTCAATCTGAACCAGCTAGACAGATGATTGATTTTATTTACATGAACTATAATATGTTACCTAGAGATTCTTATAATGTTGTGAAGCTGATCCTAACAGCATCTCAATTTATGACATTTTTGAATGAGTGGGAACACCTAGCTAGACAATCAGCTGGAGTACAAAGACAGCAAAACGACCCACTATTTGATGTAACAGTAGATCAGTTGTGTGGAACAGGACAGTATGAGAGACCAGAGTTACAGGCACTTTTACAGCCGCCTGTTTTGCAAGCATCAGCCCAGATAGTGAGGATGGCTTTTGACAAGCAGAAGGATGGAAATGCAAATCCTCACTATATGGGAATTAAGCAAGGTAGACAGGAACCTCTTGGTGAATTTGTGGATAAGTTGCTTGCCGCACTTAGAGCAGCAAGCGTAGGAGAAGGTATCCGAGAGGCAATTTTAAGGCAGTGTTTAATGCAGAATGGGAACCAGCAGACGCAGCAGCTTATTACATCAGCAGATCCTAGATGGACGGTAGCTGAATTGTTGCAGAGGGCTCAGGACTTGCCAAGCAATCCGATGGCCATGTTGACGGAGGTGATTGGTAAGGGATTACAAAAACAGGCTGAGGCATTGTCAATGACAATGACAAAACAGTTTGAGCATAGTCAGCAGGTTATGGCAGCCTTAATACCTTTGCGCACAGACTCGAAAGGGCAAGGCCGACCCTATAAGCAGTCATCAGATGAAATACAGTGTCATCGTTGCGGCAAAACGGGACATGTGCGGAGAAAATGTAAAATTCGCTCCGTGTGGTGCCAGAAATGCCAGTCCGACAATCACAACACGGTGGTCTGTCGGGGATCGGGAAACTCCCAGCGGAGCGCGAAAGGCCGCCGCGCTATGACACAAATGGTGACCGGCTCCGAGGGAGGCAACAACAGCAACCACAGCTCCGACCAGCCACAGGAGGGAGCCTCGGCTTGGACCTGGCGACCGCAGTAGATGTGACACTAACCAGCAAAGAGCCGCAAAGAGTGGCAACAGGCGTTTTTTGGACCTGTCATGATTAATGGACAACCGTGTGGGTGTTTATTGATTGGAAGATCGTCAGCCTCTATGGCTGGAATTATTGTATTAACAGGACTGATTGATGCAGACTTTACTGGAGAAATTCAGATTATGATACAGACAATATTTCCGCCTCTTGTTGTCCCATCACAAAGTAAAATAGCACAATTGATTCCATTGCCCCGCCTGGCAGCAGGATTGCAGCCCTATAATCGCCAGAGTAGAGGAGATGGGGGTTTTGGATCCTCCACGGCTCCTTTGACTCTTTTCACCGCAGCTATGGACGAAAGGCCACAGATAAAAGCACAAGTTGCTTACGGTGACGAAACAATACGTCTTACGGCACTGATGGACACGGGAGCTGATGTGTCAGTAATATCACATTCTTGTTGGCCATCTATGTGGCCTACAACTACTGCAACGGCCTCGTTGGCAGGTGTTGGAGGTGTAAAAGTAGCAGCAACTTCGCCCCCATTACGGGTGACTTGTGATGGGACAACAATGACTGTGGTTTGTTCTGTTTTGCCCTTGCCCTCACCTGTACAAATGCTGCTGGGCAGAGATATTTTGGGTCAACTAGGTGCTGTCTTAACGACAAAAAACGTACGGTAGCGGTCACTGCATGGACTTTCCCGATTGCATTACAATGGCATAATGACAATGCCGTATGGATCGAGCAATGGCCGCTTAAGGAGGAAAGTCTTCGAGCTGCCCACCAGTTGGTTGAAAGACAATTACAACAAGGGCATTTAAAGTGTTCCACTAGCCCATGGAACACTCCTATTTTTGTGATCAAGAAAAAAATCTGGAAAATACCGGCTTTTACATGACTTGCGAGCCATCAATAAACAAATATGGGCCATGGGCGCTTTACAACCCGGTTTACCATGTGCATCCATGTTACCAGCCACTTGGAGTTTATTGGTGATTGACTTAAAAGACTGTTTTTTCACCATCAAGTTACACCCACAGGATACTTGTCGATTTGCTTTTACCTTACCATCGATCAATCGGCAGGCACCAGCAGCACGATATGAATGGCTGGTGTTACCACAAGGAATGAAAAATTCGCCGACCCTGTGTCAATTATATGTTGCAGCGGCATTACAACCATTGCGCACGGCATGGCCTGACACAATTATATATCACTATATGGACGATATTTTGTTATGTCAGCAACAACAGTTTAGTACCCAACAAATGCAACAACTGCAACACAGTCTAGAAGCTATGGGCCTATTTATAGCCACAGAAAAGATTCAAAAGACAATGCCTATCAAATATTTAGGGTGGACAATTACGGAACAACAGATTAGCCCACAAAAGTTGCAATTGCACACAGAACTTAAAACATTAAATGACGTGCAAAAATTTATGGGAGATATCCAGTGGTTGAGACCTGTGACAGGCATTACTAATGACATGTTGGAACCCTTAAAGCCCTTATTGAAAGGTATTGACCCTGCACAACCGGTTGTGGTATCAACTGATCAACATGATGCAATCCAACAAATTGTTCAACATATTACTCAAGGTTGTGTATCCCGCCGTGATCCTGATGTACCCATAGATGTTACTATACTTCTGGGACGACAACACTTAGTGGGTGCTCTCACTCAAGATTTAAAGAAAACGGGGGAAAGTACTAGGGTTTTGGAATGGATATTTCCGCCTCTGCAACCAAAGAGAACAATACAACAAAAAATTTTAATTTTAGCGGATCTGATAAAGACATGTCGTCTCAGATTGTGTAGCATCTCTGGTTGTGAACCAAATACCATTTATGTCCCTCTGAAAAAGGAGGACTTAGAATGGTTTTTGGGAAACTGTGATGATCTGGCAGCGGCTTGTCTTGCCAATGGAGCAGACATTGTAGCAGCACCACTGAAAAACAAGGTGTTGAACTGGATGTGTAATTATGAATGGATACAGAAACCGATATTTAGGGAACAGCCAATTAAAAATGCATTAACAGTATTTACAGATGCCGGCAAGAAGTCGATGACGGCGGTAGCAACATGGAAAGAAGAAGGCACATGGAGACAGCAAGTGCTGCCTGCGGAGAAGGGTGACTCTCTACAGACTCTAGAGCTTAAGGCTGTGGTTTGGGTGTTGCGAAACTGGATAAAGAAGCCTGTTAATGTGGTTTCGGACTCGATGTATGTTGTGGGGCTTGTTGCGAGAATTGAGGACTCGGCAATCAAAAGAGTTGCCAATGAGAGACTGTGGGAACTGTTATGGGAATTAAGAAGGGTCGTTAAGTTGAGGGCTGAAGAGTATAGCATCATACATATTCGAAGCCATAAGTTTACCCACGGTTTAGGAGAGGGGAATGCAAGAGCAGATAGACTAGTATCTGTGACAGCACCAGTACCACGATTTATTAGAGCCCGAGAGTCACATGGGATGTTTCATCAGAATGTGAAAGGTTTGGTGAGAGGTTTTCAAATACCTTATGCTGAGGCTAAAGCTATTGTGCAAGCATGTCCAATTTGTAGTCACATAAATAGAGGACTGGGTCTTGGTGTAGGAGTAAATCCCAGAGGTTTGGCAAGCAATGAAATATGGCAAATGGATGTTACTCATGTACCTGAATTTGGCAGGCAGAGGTATGTACATGTAGCCATAGATACCTTTAGCCATATGATGTGGGCTTCAGCGCTAACAGGAGAAAAAGCAAAGGATGTTAGAAAACATCTGATAGCATGTTTTGCCGTAATGGGAGTTCCACAAACCATTAAGACAGATAATGGGCCAGCATATGTTAGTAAGAGTTTACAGGAATTTATGCAGTTATGGGACATCAAGCACATTACAGGGATTCCCCATTCTCCAACAGGACAGGCAGTGATAGAAAGAGCGAATCAGACATTAAAACAGTATTTGCAAAAGCACAAGGAAGGAGAACCCTCTTCTCGGGTAAATTGGGTGTTGTTTGTGTTGAATCACCTGTGTATCTTTGGATCTGAGGACATACCACCAGTAGTAAAACACCAGCAGCAAGGGGGTTTAAGGTCTATACAGATGAAAGTACTTTAGAGGGACCAACAAACAGGGCGGTGGTTAGGACCCGTAGATGTGTTGTTTATTGGTAGAGGTTATTTTTGTGTGTCCACAGCAGAAGGACCTCGTTGGATCCCGAGTCGGTGGATAAGACCAGCCCCAGTAACGGCAGGCAATACGATAACGCCCAGTGACGGTAGACAATACAACGATCTGAAAGATGAAGAGGATAATCGTTGTGCTGATAATGGAGCTGATAGGATGTGCTGCGATTTATGATATAAATCCTAGAACTAACATGTGGGTGACCTGGGCCAATATGACAGGACAATCAGAGTTTTGTCTATCACTACAGTCAGCTGGGGATCCCTTTAGGACATGCTTAATAGGAATGCCAGGATATGTCAAGAATCAATTTGCAGCATATTCTACAGGAGTTTGTCTAAAGGCTGATAAGGAATCTGAATGTACAGCGAAGTTAGTACAAGGCTTAAATACCGCATTATCTTGGCCCCCTCAAGAGTTAGAGTTATTAGGAGCAATGAAAGTTAAAAATGAGTCTCAGACGTGTGTGTATTTTGGGGGGTTTTATGAGCAACGCAAAAAATTGGAGGGCCAAGCTAATCTGTATTTAACCGCGTTTGGTAATGTACAATTAAGGGATCAGTTTAATCAGATGTTGCAGCAAGCTAGAAGCAAGGCTTTTGCACAATATGTTAAATCATTATCAAGTAAAGGCTGGATGGACTTGACACCCAAAGAGTTAGCAGACTATAATGCTACTGGGGATTTTTGTGGGTTTAGTCAAAATAAACCGCTAGGAGCATATGGGATTAATGGCAAACGGTCCTTATGGAACAACAATACGGCAAAGGCGTTACCACCAGGCATATTTTTGATATGTGGAGCACGAGCTTGGCAGGGAGTTCCTGCCAACATATTTGGGGGACCATGTTACTTAGGCCGTTTGACCTTAATGGCTCCGAGCTATCGGCAATGGTTGAATGTTAGCCAAGCAAAGCGAACAAAAAGAAGCTTAAAAACCTTAGGTAAAATTGTAAGGATGAAGTGGAATTATGGTCCAAACCAGCAAACGCGTTTGCATCGATATTAGCGCCAGGAGTTGCTGCTGCGCAAGCATTAAGACAGATAGAAAAGTTAGCTTGTTGGTCTGTCAAGCAAGCCAACGTCACAAGTATTGTATTGCAGGAATTACTGATGGACCAAGATAGCATGAGGCATGCATTATTGCAAAATAGAGCAGCTATAGATTTTTTGCTTTTGGCCCAAGGGCATGGTTGCGAGGATGTAGAAGGTATGTGCTGCTTCAATTTGTCGGATCATAGTTTGTCAATCCATAAGGAAATAGATTGGTTAAAAGAACATACCAAAAAGATCAAACAAGATGATAATATAATTGATAAGTGGTTAAAAGCATTATTGGGTTCTTGGGCGGGTATATTCCTGCCGATTATTAAGGAAGCTGTTAGAATATTGATTATTGTGGTAATTGTTGTTATTGTTGTTAAGATTGTTTATAATTGTATTATGAATAGGATTAATAAGTTATCAGGAAGCTTTGTAGTTGTTAAAGAAAACGGGGGAATTACTGTGGAGAAATGGATCGCTCAGAAAGCTCTCGATACAGCAACAGACTTCTCAGAACATGACCTGCAGAAGCATCGAACCCGTGCTCAGACTACCAGAGACTTGATTGAACTAGTGTAACCCTGAAAGCCGAGAATAACCCCTGAGTTATTTACGACCCTGAGAGCTCTGGAGAGCCCCGAAGAACTGATAAGCAGAAACTTGTGATCAGCTGTGTCAGGATGTGTAAACTGCAAGAGGAGGAGTCGACCCCAGTTATGTGCCAGTAAGATAATGGCTAGTAGGCATAATTAGCTGAAGTTGTACTTAAGCTTGTCTGACGCTCTAATAAGCAAGAGAGAGAGAGAGTATCCCGTAGCAAAAAAAAAAAAAAAAAAAAAAGGGGTTTTTTAATGGTACCAATAAAAGAATTACTAGGATGAGCAAAAAACATTATTGTGGGTAATTTTTAGATTGAGCAAAGCAATGAAGCTCTTTTGCTCTTGCTGATTGCCTGCAAGTTTTCTGTCTGTAAGGCTAGAGCCTGGCCAGATCTACCTTTACAGATTAAAGAAATCTTGCTACCCTTAAACAAATTATGATTTTTGACCATCCTAGAGAAAATAAAGATGCAACATAACAGGTAATAATGAATTGATTGAACTTTTTCAGACATGTCTGATAGGGATACCCAGACTTAATGTAAATATGTTTGTTAATTATAGTAGTAAGTTTTAAGGTTCTTAGGTATTATTGTACTCATTTTGATTATTGTTAAACTTGTTTATAATTGTATTATGCAAAGTGTTCAAAGAATAACTTCCAAGGCCTTACTTGCACAAAAGAAAAACGGGGGAATTGTTGTCGGACAAGAGGGGACATGGGTCCCAGGAACACCTGTGCAATTCAGGCCTTGAAGAATTCTCTGTTGATAATATACTGGCGGAGAGGAGATGTGAGAAAGTGCTGATTGCTTGGTATGCTGAAGTCCAGCTGCCCCTGAGATGGGAGGCAAGCAAGATAAGGAGGAGGCGAGATCTGGGAAAGAGAGCAATTAGGCCGGATAGAAGAATTCCACAGAGTTGTGAAAACAATGATGTAACCTGTTAGAGAGCAACCAATAGTATGTTGCCAAGTGCGCATAATTATAGCAAACTGTATATAAGATGTGTCTGATGCTCAATAAAGTGGAATACGCTGATCAAATTGGTCGTTAAAGCGGCCCCCTTCTTGCAGTAGGGGTTGAGCAGGGCTGGGGCTGGGCATGGACCGGGACTGGGCAGGGGTAGGGCCGGGGCTGGGGCTGGGCTGGGGCTGGGGTTGGGCTGGGGCTGGGGCTGGGGCAGGACTGGGGCCACGCAGGGGCTGGGGCTGGGTCCAGGGCAGGGGCTGGGCTGGGGCTGGGGCTGGGCCGGGGCAAGACTGGGGCAGGGGCTGGGCTGGGGCCGAGGGTGGGGCTGGGACCGGGGCTGGGGCTGAGGGCAGGGCTGGGCTAGGGCTAGGGCTGGGGCAGGGGACAGGGCTGGGGACAGGGCTGGGGCTAGAGCTGGGGCAGGGCTGGGGCCGGGCTGGGGCTGGGTTCGGTGCAGGGCTGGGGCTGGGGCAGGGGCAGGGCTTGGCTGGGGCGGGGGATGGGGCCGTGTGTGGGGCTGGGGCTGGCGCTGAGGCTGGGCCGGGGCAGGGCTGGGCCTGGGCAGGGGATGAGGCTGGGGTGGGTCTGGGGCTGGGTCCAGGGCAGGGTCTGGACTGGGGCTGGGGCTAGGCTGGGGCAGGGCTGGGGCTGGGCTGGGGCTGGGTCCAGGGTGGGGCTGGACTGGGGCTGGGGCTAGGCTGGGGCAGGTCTGGGGCAGGGCAGGGCTGGGGCTGGGTCCAGGGTGGGGCTGGGGCTGGGCTGGGGCAGGGCTGGGGCTGGGCGGTAGCTGGGGCTGGTCTGGGGCTGGGGTTGGGTCCAAGATGGGGCTGGGACCGGGGCTGGGGCAGGACTGGGGCCGGGCAGGGGCTGGGGCTGGGTCCAGGGCAGGGTCTGGACTGGGGCTGGGGCTAGGCTGGGGCAGGGCTGGGGCAGGGCTGGGGCTGGGGCTGGGGCTGGGTCCAGGGTGGGGCTGGACTGGGGCTGGGGCTAGGTGGGGGCAGGGCTGAGGCTGGGGCTGGGGCTGGGACTGGGTCCAGTGCAGGGGCTGGCCAGGGCTGGTGCTAGGCTGGGGCAGGACTGGGACCGGGCTGGGGCTGGGTCTTGGCTGAGGGCAGGGCCGGGCAGGGCTGGGGATGGGGCTGGGCTGGGGCTGGGTCCAGGGCTGTGGCTGGAGCTGGGCTGGGGCTGAGGGTGGGGCTGGGGCTGGGCTAGTGCTGGGCTGGGCCCGGGGCTGCCACTGGGTCTGGTTCCAGGGCTGGGGCTGGGCTGTGGCTGCGGCTGTGGCTGGGCTGGGGCTGCGGCTGGGGCTGGGCGGTGGCTGGGTCCAGGGCAGGGGCTGGGCTGGGGCTGGGGCTGGGCTGGGGCAGGGCTGGGCTAGGGCTGGGGCTGGGGCAGGGGGCGGGGCTGGGGACAGGGCTGGGGCAGAGCTGGGGCAGGGCTGGAACTGGGTCTGGGCTGGGGGCAAGGTTGGGGCTGGGGCTGGGCTGGTGGCGAGGGTGGGGCTGGGGCTGGGGCTGGGGCTGTGGACAGGGCTGGGGCTAGGGCTGAGGTAGGGGTAGGGCTGGGGCTGGATTGGGGCCAGGGCTGGGGCAGGACTAGGCTTGAGACTGGGCCTTGGGCTGGGGCTGGGTTGGCGCAGGGCTGGGGCTGGGGCTGGAACCAAGGCTTGTGCAGGGCTGGGGTTGGGGCTGGAGACAGGGCTGGGGCAGGAGCCAGGGCTGGGGCAGGGCTGTGGCTAGGCTGGGGTTGGACCTGGGGCTGGGCTGTGGCTGGGGCTGGGGACAGGGCTGGGGCCAGGCTGGGTCTGGGGCTGGGCTGAGGGCAGGGCTGGGGCTGGGGGCTGGGATGGGGCAGGACTGGGACTGGGGCTGGGGCACGGGCTGAAGCTGGGGACAGGGCTAGGGCTGGAGCTAGGGCAGGGCTGGGGCCAGGCTGGGGCTGGGTTTGGCTCAGGGCTGGGGCTTGGTCCAGGGCTGGGTCTGGGCTGAGGGCACGGCTGGGCTAGGCCTGGGGCTGGGGCAGGGCTAGGTTAGGGCTGGGCTGAGGCCGGGGCTGGGTCCGGGCCTGGGGCTGGGCTGAGGGCAGGGCTGGGCTAGGGCTGGGGCTGGGTCAGGGCTAGGCTAGGGCTGGGCTGGGGCTGGGGATGGGGCCAGGTCAGGGGCTGGGTCTGGGACCAGGACTGGGCATGGGCAGGGACTGGGGCAGGGCTTGGGCTGGGCGGTAGCTGGGGCTGGTCTGGGGCTGGGGCTGGGTCCAAGATGGGGCTGGGGCAGGGGCTGGGGCAGGACTGGGGCCACGCAGGGGCTGGGGCTGGGTCCAGGGCAGGGGCTGGGCTGGGGCTGGGGCTGGGCCGGGGCAAGACTGGGGCAGGGGCTGGGCTGGGGCCGAGGGTGGGGCTGGGACCGGGGCTGGGGCTGAGGGCAGGGCTGGGCTAGGGCTAGGGCTGGGGCAGGGGACAGGGCTGGGGACAGGGCTGGGGCTAGAGCTGGGGCAGGGCTGGGGCCGGGCTGGGGCTGGGTTCGGTGCAGGGCTGGGGCTGGGGCAGGGCTTGGCTGGGGCGGGGGATGGGGCCGTGTGTGGGGCTGGGGCTGGCGCTGAGGCTGGGCCGGGGCAGGGCTGGGCCTGGGCAGGGGATGAGGCTGGGGTGGGTCTGGGGCTGGGTCCAGGGCAGGGTCTGGACTGGGGCTGGGGCTAGGCTGGGGCAGGGCTGGGGCTGGGCTGGGGCAGGGCTGGGGCTGGGCGGTAGCTGGGGCTGGTCTGGGGCTGGGGCTGGGTCCAAGATGGGGCTGGGGCCGGGGCTGGGGCAGGACTGGGGCCGGGCAGGGGCTGGGGCTGGGTCCAGGGCAGGGTCTGGACTGGGGCTGGGGCTAGGCTGGGGCAGGGCTGGGGCTGGGCTGGGGCTGGGGCTGGGGCTGGGTCCAGGGTGGGGCTGGACTGGGGCTGGGGCTAGGTGGGGGCAGGGCTGAGGCTGGGGCTGGGGCTGGGACTGGGTCCAGTGCAGGGGCTGGCCAGGGCTGGTGCTAGGCTGGGACAGGACTGGGACCGGGCTGGGGCTGGCTCTGGGCTGAGGGCAGGGCGGGGCAGGGCTGGGGATGGGGCTGGGCTGGGGCTGGGTCCAGGGCTGTGGCTGGAGCTGGGCTGGGGCTGAGGGTGGGGCTGGGGCTGGGCTAGTGCTGGGCTGGGCCCGGGGCTGCCACTGGGTCTGGTTCCAGGGCTGGGGCTGGGCTGTGGCTGCGGCTGTGGCTGGGCTGGGGCTGCGGCTGGGGCTGGGCTGTGGCTGGGTCCAGGGCAGGGGCTGGGCTGGGGCTGGGGCTGGGCTGGGGCAGGGCTGGGCAAGGGCTGGGGCTGGGGCAGGGGGCGGGGCTGGGGACAGGGCTGGGGCAGAGCTGGGGCAGGGCTGGAACTGGGTCTGGGCTGGGGGCAAGGTTGGGGCTGGGGCTGGGCTGGTGGCGAGGGTGGGGCTGGGGCTGGGGCTGGGGCTGCGGACAGGGCTGGGGCTAGGGCTGAGGTAGGGGTAGGGCTGGGGCTGGATTGGGGCCAGGGCTGGGGCAGGACTAGGCTTGAGGCTGGGCCTTGGGCTGGGGCTGGGTTGGCGCAGGGCTGGGGCTGGGGCTGGAACCAAGGCTTGTGCAGGGCTGGGGTTGGGGCTGGAGACAGGGCTGGGGCAGGAGCCAGGGCTGGGGGAGGGCTGTGGCTAGGCTGGGGTTGGACCTGGGGCTGGGCTGTGGCTGGGGCTGGGGACAGGGCTGGGGCCAGGCTGGGTCTGGGGCTGGGCTGAGGGCAGGGCTGGGGCTGGGGGCTGGGATGGGGCAGGACTGGGACTGGGGCTGGGGCACGGGCTGAAGCTGGGGACAGGGCTAGGGCTGGAGCTAGGGCAGGGACAGGGCCAGGCTGGGGCTGGGTTCGGCTCAGGGCTGGGGCTTGGTCCAGGGCTGGGTCTGGGCTGAGGGCACGGCTGGGCTAGGCCTGGGGCTGGGGCAGGGCTAGGTTAGGGCTGGGCTGAGGCCGGGGCTGGGTCCGGGCCTGGGGCTGGGCTGAGGGCAGGGCTGGGCTAGGGCTGGGGCTGGGTCAGGGCTAGGCTAGGGCTGGGCTGGGGCTGGGGATGGGGCCAGGTCAGGGGCTGGGTCTGGGACCAGGACTGGGCATGGGCAGGGACTGGGGCAGGGCTTGGGCTGGGCGGTAGCTGGGGCTGGTCTGGGGCTGGGGCTGGGTCCAAGATGGGGCTGGGGCAGGGGCTGGGGCAGGACTGGGGCCACGCAGGGGCTGGGGCTGGGTCCAGGGCAGGGGCTGGGCTGGGGCTGGGGCTGGGCCGGGGCAAGACTGGGGCAGGGGCTGGGCTGGGGCCGAGGGTGGGGCTGGGACCGGGGCTGGGGCTGAGGGCAGGGCTGGGCTAGGGCTAGGGCTGGGGCAGGGGACAGGGCTGGGGACAGGGCTGGGGCTAGAGCTGGGGCAGGGCTGGGGCCGGGCTGGGGCTGGGTTCGGTGCAGGGCTGGGGCTGGGGCAGGGCTTGGCTGGGGCGGGGGATGGGGCCGTGTGTGGGGCTGGGGCTGGCGCTGAGGCTGGGCCGGGGCAGGGCTGGGCCTGGGCAGGGGATGACGCTGGGGTGGGTCTGGGGCTGGGTCCAGGGCAGGGTCTGGACTGGGGCTGGGGCTAGGCTGGGGCAGGGCTGGGGCTGGGCTGGGGCTGGGTCCAGGGTGGGGCTGGACTGGGGCTGGGGCTAGGCTGGGGCAGGTCTGGGGAAGGGCAGGGCTGGGGCTGGGTCCAGGGTGGGGCTGGGGCTGGGCTGGGGCAGGGCTGGGGCTGGGCTGTAGCTGGGGCTGGTCTGGGGCTGGGGCTGGGTCCAGGGCAGGGTCTGGACTGGGGCTGGGGCTAGGCTGGGGCAGGGCTGGGGCTGGGCTGCGGCTGGGGCTGGGGCTGGGGCAGGGCTGGGGCTGGGCTGGGGCTGGGGCTGGGGCTGGGTCCAGGCTGGGGCTGGATTCGGCTCAGGGCTGGGGCTTGGTCCAGGGCTGGGGCTGGGCTGAGGGCACGGCTGGGCTAGGCCTGGGGCTGGGGCAGGGCTAGGTTAGGGCTGGGCTGAGGCCGGGGCTGGGTCCGGGGCTGGGGCTGGGCTGAGGGCAGGGCTGGGCTAGGGCTGGGGCTGGGTCAGGGCTAGGCTAGGGCTGAGCTGGGGCTGGGGATGGGGCCAGGTGTGGGGCTGGGTCTGGGACCAGGACTGGGCATGGGCAGGGACTGGGGCAGGGCTTGGGCTGGGGCTGGGGCTGGGGCTGGGATGGGGCAGGGCTGGGGCTGGGGCTGGGCTGGGGGCAGGGATGGGGATGGGGATGGGGCTGGGGCTGGGGCTTGGGCTGGAGCAGGAGCCAGGGCTGGGGCAGGGCTGAGGTCCAGCCAGGGGCTGGGGCTGGGACAGGGCTGGGGCTAGGCTGGGGCTGGGGCTGGGGCTGGGCTGGGCTGGGGCTGGGGACAGGGCTGGGGCCAGGCTGGGTGTGGGGCTGGGGCTGGGGCTGGGCTGAGGGCATGGCTGGGCTAGGCCTGGGGCTGGGGCAGGGCTAGGTTAGGGCTGGGCTGGGGCCGGGGATGGGGCCGGGGGTGGGGCTGGGACTGGGTCCAGGGCTGGGGCAGGGCTGTGGCTGGGGTTGGGCTGGGGCTGGGGCTGGGGCTGGGGCTGGGGCTGGGTTAGGGCAGGGCTGGGCCCGGGGCTGCGACTGGGGCTGGGTCCAGGGCTGGGGCTGGGCTGTGGTTGGGGCTTGGCTGGGACAGGGCTGGGGCTGGAGCTGGGGCTGGGCTGGGGCTGGGTCCAGGGCAGGGGCTGGGCAGGGGCTGGGCTGGGGCCGAGGGTGGGGCTGGGACTGGGGCTGGGGCTGACGGCAGGGCTGGGCTAGGACTGGGGCTGGGGCAGGGGCCGGGGCTGGGGACAGAGCTGGGGCAGGGCTGGGGTCGGGCTGGGGCTGGGGCTGGGGCAGGGCTGGGCTAGGGCTGGGCTGGGGCCGGGGCTGGGGCCGTGAGTGGGGCTTGGCTGGGGCCAGGGCTGGGGCCGGGGGGTGGGGCTGGGGCTGGGGCAGTGCTGGGCCTGGGCTGGGGATGAGGCTGGAGTGGGGCTGGGGCTGGGTCCAGGGCAGGGCTGGGGCTTGGGCTGGGCTGGGACCGGGGCTGGGCTGGGGTAGGGCTGGCACAGGGGTGGGGCTGGGGCTGGGTCTGGGGCGGGGACTGGGACAGGGCTAGGCCTGTGGCTGGGCTGGGGCCGAGTCTGGGGCCAGAGCTGGGGCCGGGGCAGGGGCAGGGCTGGGGCAGGGCTGGAACTGGGGCTGGGCTGGGGCCAAGGTTGGGTCTGGGGCTGGGCTGGTGGCGAGGGTGGGGCTGGGGCTGGGGCTGCGGACAGGGCTGGGGCTAGGGCTGAGGTAGGGGTAGGGCTGGGGCTGGATTGGGGCCAGGGCGTGGGCAGGACTAGGCTTGAGGCTGGGCCTTGGGCTGGGGCTGGAACCAAGGGATGGGCAGGGCTGGGACTGGCGCTGGAGCCAGGGCTGGGGCAGGAGCCAGGGCTGGGGCAGGGCTGAGGTCCGGCCAGGGGCTGGGCCTGGGGCAGGGCTGGGGTTAGGTTGGGGCTGGGCCTGGGGCTGGGCTGTGGCTGGGGCTGGGGACAGGGCTGGGGCTAGGCTGGGGTGGGCCTGGGGCTGGGCGGTGGCTGGGGCTGGGCTGGGGACGGAGATGGGGATGGGGTTGGGCTGGGCTGGGGGACCGGATGGGGCTGGGGCTGGGGCTTGGGCTGGGGCAGGGCTGAGGCTAGGGCTGGGTCCATGGTGGGGCTGGGGCTGGGCTGGGGGCAGGGCTGGGGCTGGAGCTAGGGCAGGGCTGGGGCCAGACTGGGGCTGGGTTCGGCTCAGGGCTGGGGCTTGGTCCAGGGCTGGGGCTGGGCTGAGGGCACGGCTGGGCTAGGCCTGGGGCTGGGGCAGGGCTAGGTTAGGGCTGGGTTGGGGCTGGGGATGGGGCCAGGTGTGGGGCTGGGTCTGGGACCAGGACTGGGCATGGGCAGGGACTGGGGCAGGGCTTGGGCTGGGGCTGGGGCTGGGGCTGGGATGGGGCAGGGCTGGGGCTGGGGCTGGGCTGGGGGCAGGGATGGGGCTGGGGCTGGGGCTTGGGCTGGAGCAGGAACCAGGGCTGGGGCAGGGCTGAGGTCCAGCCAGGGGCTGGGGCTGGGACAGGGCTGGGGCTAGGCTGGGGCTGGGGCTGGGGCTGGGCTGGGGCTGGAGCTAGGGCAGGGCTGGGGCCAGACTGGGGCTGGGTTCGGCTCAGGGCTGGGGCTTGGTCCAGGGCTGGGGCTGGGCTGAGGGCACGGCTGGGCTAGGCCTGGGGCTGGGGCAGGGCTAGGTTAGGGCTGGGTTGGGGCTGGGGATGGGGCCAGGTGTGGGGCTGGGTCTGGGACCAGGACTGGGCATGGGCAGGGACTGGGGCAGGGCTTGGGCTGGGGCTGGGGCTGGGGCTGGGATGGGGCAGGGCTGGGGCTGGGGCTGGGCTGGGGGCAGGGATGGGGCTGGGGCTGGGGCTTGGGCTGGAGCAGGAACCAGGGCTGGGGCAGGGCTGAGGTCCAGCCAGGGGCTGGGGCTGGGACAGGGCTGGGGCTAGGCTGGGGCTGGGGCTGGGGCTGGGCTGGGCTGGGGCTGGGGACAGGGCTGGGGCCAGGCTGGGTCTGGGGCTGGGGCTGGGCTGAGGGCAGGGCTGGGCTAGGCCTGGGGCTGGGGCAGGGCTAGCTTAGGGCTGGGCTGGGGCCGGGGATGGGGCCGGGGGTGGGGCTGGGGCTGGGTCCAGGGCTGGGGCAGGGCTGGGGCTGGGGTTGGGCTGGGGCTGGGGCTGGGGCTGGGTTGGGGCTGGGACTGGGTCCAGTGCAGGGGCTGGACTGGGGCTGGTGCTAGGCTGGGGCAGGACTGGAGCCGGGCTGGGGATGAGGCTGGGCTGGGTCTGGGGCTGGGTCCAGGGCAGGGCTGGGGCTGGGGCTGGGGCTAGTCTGGGGCAGGTCTGGGGCAGGGCTGGGGCTGGGGCTGGGGCTGTGTCCAGGGTGGGGCTGGTGCTGGGCTGGGGCAAGGCTGGGGCTGGGGCTGGGTCCAAGGTGGGGCTGGGGCCGGTGCTGGGGCAGGACTAAGGCCGGGCTGGGGCTGGGGCTGGGTCCAGGGCAGGGGCCGGGCTGGGGCTGGGGCTGGGCCGTGTCAGGGCTGGGGCAGGGCTGGGGCCGAGGGTGGGGCTGGGACTGGGGCCGGGTCTGAGGGCAGGGCTGGGCTAGGGCTGGGGCTGGGGCTGGGGCTGGGGCAGGGGCCGGGGCTGGGGCCAGGGCTGGGGCTGGTGCTGGGGCAGGCCATGGGCTGGGCTGGGGCTGGGTTCGGTGCAGGGCTGGGGCTGGGGCAGGGCTTGGCTGGGGATGGGGATAGGGCCGTGTGTGGGGCTTGGCTGGGGCTGGGGCTGGGCCGGGGCAGGGCTGGGCCTGGGCTGGGGATGAGGCTGGGGTGGGGTGGGGGCTGGGTCCAGAGCAGTGTCTGGACTGGGGCTGGTGCTAGGCTGGGGCAGGACTGGGGCTGGGCTGGGGCTGGGTCTTGGCTGAGGGCAGGGCCGGGCAGGGCTGGGGATGGGGCTGGGCTGGGGCTGGGTCCGGGGCTGTGGCTGGAGCTGGGCTGGGGCTGAGGGTGGGGCTGGGGCTTGGGCTGGAGCAGGAGCCAGGGCTGGGGCAGGGCTGAGGTCCAGCCAGGGGCTGGGGCTGGGACAGGGCTGGGGCTAGGCTGGGGCTGGGGCTGGGGCTGGGCTGGGCTGGGGCTGGGGACAGGGCTGGGGCCAGGCTGGGTGTGGGGCTGGGGCTGGGGCTGGGCTAGGTTAGGGCTGGGCTGGGGCCGGGGATGGGACCGGGGGTGGGGCTGGGACTGGGTCCAGGGCTGGGGCAGGGCTGTGGCTGGGGTTGGGCTGGGGCTGGGGCTGGGGCTGGGGCTGGGGCTGGGTTAGGGCAGGGCTGGGCCCGGGGCTGCGACTGGGGCTGGGTCCAGGGCTGGGGCTGGGCTGTGGTTGGGGCTTGGCTGGGACAGGGCTGGGGCTGGAGCTGGGGCTGGGCTGGGGCTGGGTCCAGGGCAGGGGCTGGGCAGGGGCTGGGCTGGGGCCGAGGGTGGGGCTGGGACTGGGGCTGGGGCTGACGGCAGGGCTGGGCTAGGACTGGGGCTGGGGCAGGGGCCGGGGCTGGGGACAGAGCTGGGGCAGGGCTGGGGCCGGGCTGGGGCTGGGTTCGGTGCAGGGCTGGGGCTGGGGCAGGGCTGGGCTAGGGCTGGGCTGGGGCCGGGGCTGGGGCCGTGAGTGGGGCTTGGCTGGGGCCAGGGCTGGGGCCGGGGGTGGGGCTGGGGCTGGGGCAGTGCTGGGCCTGGGCTGGGGATGAGGCTGGAGTGGGGCTGGGGCTGGGTCCAGGGCAGGGCTGGGGCTTGGGCTGGGCTGGGACCGGGGCTGGGCTGGGGTAGGGCTGGCACAGGGGTGGGGCTGGGGCTGGGTCTGGGGCGGGGACTGGGACAGGGCTAGGCCTGGGGCTGGGCTGGGGCCGAGTCTGGGGCCAGAGCTGGGGCCGGGGCAGGGGCAGGGCTGGGGCAGGGCTGGAACTGGGGCTGGGCTGGGGCCAAGGTTGGGTCTGGGGCTGGGCTGGTGGCGAGGGTGGGACTGGGGCTGGGGCTGCGGACAGGGCTGGGGCTAGGGCTGAGGTAGGGGTAGGGCTGGGGCTGGATTGGGGCCAGGGCGTGGGCAGGACTAGGCTTGAGGCTGGGCCTTGGGCTGGGGCTGGGTTGGCGCAGGGCTGGGGCTGGGGCTGGAGCCAAGGCTTGTGCAGGGCTGGGGTTGGGGCTGGAGCCAGGGCTGGGGCAGGAGCCAGGGCTGGGGCAGGGCTGTGGCTAGGCTGGGGTTGGACCTGGGGCTGGGCTGTGGCTGGGGCTGGGGACAGGGCTGGGGCCAGGCTGGGTCTGGGGCTGGGCTGAGGGCAGGGCTGGGGCTGGGGGCTGGGCTGGGGCAGGGCTGGGGCTGGGGCAGGGTCTGGGGCTGGGGACAGGGCTGGGGCCAGAGCTGGAGCAGGGCTGGGGCCGGGGCTGGGGCTGGGGCTGGGGCTGGGGCAGAGGCAGGGCTGGGGCAGGGCTGGAACTGGGTCTGGGCTGGGTGCAAGGTTGGGGCTGGGGCTGGGTTGGTGGCGAGGGTGGGGCTGGGGCTGGGGCTGCGGACAGGGCTGGGGCTAGGGCTGAGGTAGGGGTAGGGCTGGGGCTGGATTGGGGCCAGGGCTGGGGCAGGACTAGGCTTGAGGCTGGGCCTTGGGCTGGGGCTGGAACCAAGGGATGGGCAGGGCTGGGACTGGCGCTGGAGCCAGGGCTGGGGCAGGAGCCAGGGCTGGGGCAGGGCTGAGGTCCGGCCAGGGGCTGGGCCTGGGGCAGGGCTGGGGTTAGGTTGGGGCTGGGCCTGGGGCTGGGCTGTGGCTGGGGCTGGGGACAGGGCTGGTGCTAGGCTGGGGTGGGCCTGGGGCTGGGCGGTGGCTGGGGCTGGGCTGGGGGCGGAGATGGGGATGGGGTTGGGTTGGGCTGGGGGAACGGATGGGGCTGGGGCTGGGGCTGGGGCAGGGCTGGGCCTGGGCTGGGGATGAGGCTGGGCTGGGTCTGGGTCTGGGTCCAGGGCAGGGCTGGGGCTGGGGCTGGGGCTAGTCTGGGGCAGGTCTGGGGCAGGGCTGGGGCTGGGGCTGGGCCGTGTCAGGGCTGGGGCTGGGCTGGGGCTGGGACTGGGTCCAGTGCAGGGGCTGGACTGGGGCTGGTGCTAGGCTGGGGCAGGACTGGAGCCGGGCTGGGGATGAGGCTGGGCTGGGTCTGGGGCTGGGTCCAGGGCAGGGCTGGGGCTGGGGCTGGGGCTAGTCTGGGGCAGGTCTGGGGCAGGGCTGGGGCTGGGGCTGGGGCTGTGTCCAGGGTGGGGCTGGTGCTGGGCTGGGGCAAGGCTGGGGCTGGGGCTGGGTCCAAGGTGGGGCTGGGTCCGGTGCTGGGGCAGGACTAAGGCCGGGCTGGGGCTGGGGCTGGGTCCAGGGCAGGGGCCGGGCTGGGGCTGGGGCTGGGCCGTGTCAGGGCTGGGGCAGGGCTGGGGCCGAGGGTGGGGCTGGGACTGGGGCCGGGTCTGAGGGCAGGGCTGGGCTAGGGCTGGGGCTGGGGCTGGGGCAGGGGCCGGGGCTGGGGCCAGGGCTGGGGCTGGTGCTGGGGCAGGCCATGGGCTGGGCTGGGGCTGGGTTCGGTGCAGGGCTGGGGCTGGGGCAGGGCTTGGCTGGGGATGGGGATAGGGCCGTGTGTGGGGCTTGGCTGGGGCTGGGGCTGGGCCGGGGCAGGGCTGGGCCTGGGCTGGGGATGAGGCTGGGGTGGGGTGGGGGCTGGGTCCAGAGCAGGGTCTGGACTGGGGCTGGTGCTAGGCTGGGGCAGGACTGGGGCTGGGCTGGGGCTGGGTCTTGGCTGAGGGCAGGGCCGGGCAGGGCTGGGGATGGGGCTGGGCTGGGGCTGGGTCCGGGGCTGTGGCTGGAGCTGGGCTGGGGCTGAGGGTGGGGCTGGGTCTGGGCTGGGGCAGGGCTGGGGCTGGGCGGTAGCTGGGGCTGGTCTGGGGCTGGGGCTGGGTCCAATATGGGGCTGGGGCCGGGGCTGGGGCAGGACTGGGGCCGCGCAGGGGCTGGGGCTGGGTCCAGGGCAGGGGCTGGGCTGGGGCTGGGGCTGGGCCGGGGCAAGACTGGGGCAGGGGCTGGGCTGGGGCTGGGGCTGGGGCTGGGTCCAGGGTGGGGCTGGACTGGGGCTGGGGCTAGGTTGGGGCAGGGCTGAGGCTGGGCTGGGGCTGGGACTGGGTCCAGTGCAGGGGCTGGACTGGGGCTGGTGCTAGGCTGGGGCAGGACTGGGACCGGGCTGTGGCTGGGCTGGGGCTGGGTCCAGGGCTGTGGCTGGAGCTGGGCTGGGGCTGAGGGTGGGGCTGGGGCTGGGCTAGTGCTGGGCTGGGCCCGGGGCTGCGACTGGGGCTGGGTCCAGGGCTGGGGCTGGGCTGTGGTTGGGGCTTGGCTGGGACAGGGCTGGGGCTGGAGCTGGGGCTGGGCTGGGGCTGGGACTGGGGCTGGGGCTGACGGCAGGGCTGGGCTAGGACTGGGGCTGGGGCAGGGGCCGGGGCTGGGGACAGAGCTGGGGCAGGGCTGGGGCAGGGGCTGGGCTGGGACCGAGGGTGGGGCTGGGGCTGGGGCTGGGGCTAGGCTGGGGCAGGTCTGGGGCAGGGCAGGGCTGGGGCTGGGTCCAGGGTGGGGCTGGGTCTGGGCTGGGGCAGGGCTGGGGCTGGGCGGTAGCTGGGGCTGGTCTGGGGCTGGGGCTGGGTCCAAGATGGGGCTGGGGCCGGGGCTGGGGCAGGACTGGGGCCGCGCAGGGGCTGGGGCTGGGTCCAGGGCAGGGGCTGGGCTGGGGCTGGGGCTGGGCCGGGGCAAGACTGGGGCAGGGGCTGGGCTGGGGCTGGGGCTGGGGCTGGGTCCAGGGTGGGGCTGGACTGGGGCTGGGGCTAGGTTGGGGCAGGGCTGAGGCTGGGCTGGGGCTGGGACTGGGTCCAGTGCAGGGGCTGGACTGGGGCTGGTGCTAGGCTGGGGCAGGACTGGGACCGGGCTGTGGCTGGGCTGGGGCTGGGTCCAGGGCTGTGGCTGGAGCTGGGCTGGGGCTGAGGGTGGGGCTGGGGCTGGGCTAGTGCTGGGCTGGGCCCGGGGCTGCGACTGGGTCTGGTTCCAGGGCTGGGGCTGGGCTGTGGCTAGGGCTGGGCTGGGGCAGGGCTGGGGCTGCGGCTGGGTCTGGGTCCAGGACACGGGCTGGGCTGGGGCTGGGGCTGGGGCTGGGCTGGGGCAGGGCTGGGCTAGGGCTGGGGCTGGGGCAGGGGGCGGGGCTGGGGACAGGGCTGGGGCCAGAGGTGGGGCAGGTCTGGAACTGGGTCTGGGCTGGGGGCAAGGTTGGGGCTGGGGCTGGGCTGGTGGCGAGGGTGGGGCAGGGCTGGGGCTGGGGCTGCGGACAGGGCTGGGGCTAGGGCTGAGGTAGGGGTAGGTCTGGGGCTGGATTGGGGCCAGGGCTGGGGCAGGACTAGGCTTGAGGCTGGGCCTTGGGCTGGGGCTGGGTTGGCGCAGGGCTGGGGCTGGGGCTGGAACCAAGGCTTGGGCAGGACTGGGGTTGGGGCTGGAGCCAGGGCTGGGGCAGGAGCCAGGGCTGGGGCAGGGCTGTGGCTAGGCTGGGGTTGGACCTGGGGGCTGGGCTGTGGCTGGGGCTGGGGACAGGGCTGGGGCCAGGCTGGGTCTGGGGCTGGGCTGAGGGCAGGGCTGGGGCTGGGGGCTGGGATGGGACAGGACTGGGACTGGGGGCTGGGGCACGGGCTGAAGCTGGGGACAGGGCTAGGGCTCGAGCTAGGGCAGGGCTGGGGCCAGACTGGGGCTGGTTCGGCTCAGGGCTGGGGCTTGGTCCAGGGCTGGGGCTGGGCTGAGGGCACGGCTGGGCTAGGCCTGGGGCTGGGGCAGGGCTAGGTTAGGGCTGGGCTGAGGCCGGGGCTGGGTCCGGGGCTGGGGCTGGGCTGAGGGCAGGGCTGGGCTAGGGCTGGGGCTGGGGCAGGGCTGGGCTAGGGCTGGACTGGGGCTGAGGATGGGGCCAGGTGAGGGGCTGGGTCTGGGACCAGGACTGGGCATTGGCAGGGACTGGGGCAGGGCTTGGGCTGGGGCTGGGGCTGGGGGCTGGGATGGGGCTGAGGATGGGGCCAGGTGTGGGGCTGGGTCTGGGACCAGGACTGGGCATTGGCAGGGGACTGGGGCAGGGCTTGGGCTGGGGCTGGGGCTGGGGCTGGGATGGGGCTGAGGATGGGGCCAGGTGTGGGGCTGGGTCTGGGACCAGGACTGGGCATGGGCAGGGACTGGGGCAGGGCTTGGGCTGGAGCAGGAGCCAGGGCTGGGGCATGGCTGAGGTCCAGCCAGGGGCTGGGGCTGGGACAGGGCTGGGGCTAGGCTGGGGCTGGGGCTGGGGCTGGGCTGGGCTGGGGCTGGGGACAGGGCTGGGGCCAGGCTGGGTCTGGGGCTGGGGCTGGGCTGGGGCTGGGGCTGGGCTGAGGGCACGGCTGGGCTAGGCCTGGGGCTGGGGCAGGGCTAGGTTAGGGCTGGGCTGGGGCCGGGGATGGGGCAGGGCTGTGGCTGGGGTTGGGCTGGGGCTGGGGCTGGGGATGGGGCTGGGTTTAGGGCAGGGCTGGGCCCGGGGCTGCGACTGGGGCTGGGTCCAGGGCTGGGGCTGGGCTGTGGTTGGGGCTTGTCTGGGGACAGGGCTGGGGCTGGAGCTGGGGCTGGGCTGGGGCTGGGACTGGGGCTGGGGCTGACGGCAGGGCTGGGCTAGGACTGGGGCTGGGGCAGGGGCCGGGGCTGGGGACAGAGCTGGGGCAGGGCTGGGGCCGGGCTGGGGCTGGTTTCGGTGCAGGGCTGGGGCTGGGGCAGGGCTGGGCTAGGGCTGGGGTAGGCCGGGCTGGGGCCGTGAGTGGGGCTTGGCTGGGGCCAGGGCTGGGGCCGGGGGTGGGGCTGGGGCTGGGGCAGTGCTGGGCCTGGGCTGGGGATGAGGCTGGAGTGGGGCTGGGGCTGGGTCCAGGGCAGGGCTGCGGCTGGGGCTGGGCTAGGGCTGCGGCTGGGCTGGGCTGTGGCTGGGTCCAGGGCAGGGGCTGGGCTGGGGCTGGGGCTGGGCTGGGGCAGGGCTGGGCTAGGGCTGGGGCTGGGGCAGGGGGCGGGGCTGGGGACAGGGCTGGGGCAGAGCTGGGGCAGGGCTGGAACTGGGGCTGGGCTGGGGGCAAGGTTGGGGCTGGGGCTGGGCTGGTGGCGAGGGTGGGGCTGGGGCTGGGGCTGGGGCTGCGGACAGGGCTGGGGCTAGGGCTGAGGTAGGGGTAGGGCTGGGGCTGGATTGGGGCCAGGGCTGGGGCAGGACTAGGCTTGAGGCTGGGCCTTGGGCTGGGGCTGGGTTGGCGCAGGGCTGGGGCTGGGGCTGGAACCAAGAGGCTTGTGCAGGGCTGGGGTTTGGGCTGGAGCCAGGGCTGGGGGCAGGAGCCAGGGCTGGGGCAGGGCTGTGGCTAGGCTGGGGTTGGAGCTGGGGCTGGGCTGTGGCTGGGGCTGGGGACAGGGCTGGGGCCAGGCTGGGTCTGGGGCTGGGCTGAGGGCAGGGCTGGGGCTGGGGGCTGGGATGAGGGCAGGACTGGGACTGGGGCTGGGGCACGGGCTGAAGCTGGGGACAGGGCTAGGGCTGGAGCTAGGGCAGGGCTGGGGCCAGGCTGGGGCTGGGTTCGGCTCAGGGCTGGGGCTTGGTCCAGGGCTGGGGCTGGGCTGAGGGCACGGCTGGGCTAGGCCTGGGGCTGGGGCAGGGCTAGGTTAGGGCTGGGCTGAGGCCGGGGCTGGGTCCGGGGCTGGGGCTGGGCTGAGGGCAGGGCTGGGCTAGGGCTGGGGCTGGGTCAGGGCTAGGCTAGGGCTGGGCTGGGGCTGGGGATGGGGCCAGGTGTGGGGCTGGGTCTGGGACCAGGACTGGGCATGGGCAGGGACTGGGGCAGGGCTTGGGCTGGGGCTGGGGCTGGGGCTGGGGCTGGGCTAGTGCTGGGCTGGGCCCGGGGCTGCGACTGGGTCTGGTTCCAGGGCTGGGGCTGGGCTGTGGCTAGGGCTGGGCTGGGGCAGGGCTGGGGCTGCGGCTGGGTCTGGGTCCAGGACACGGGCTGGGCTGGGGCTGGGGCTGGGGCTGGGCTGGGGCAGGGCTGGGCTAGGGCTGGGGCTGGGGCAGGGGGCGGGGCTGGGGACAGGGCTGGGGCCAGAGGTGGGGCAGGTCTGGAACTGGGTCTGGGCTGGGGGCAAGGTTGGGGCTGGGGCTGGGCTGGTGGCGAGGGTGGGGCAGGGCTGGGGCTGGGGCTGCGGACAGGGCTGGGGCTAGGGCTGAGGTAGGGGTAGGTCTGGGGCTGGATTGGGGCCAGGGCTGGGGCAGGACTAGGCTTGAGGCTGGGCCTTGGGCTGGGGCTGGGTTGGCGCAGGGCTGGGGCTGGGGCTGGAACCAAGGCTTGGGCAGGACTGGGGTTGGGGCTGGAGCCAGGGCTGGGGCAGGAGCCAGGGCTGGGGCAGGGCTGTGGCTAGGCTGGGGTTGGACCTGGGGCTGGGCTGTGGCTGGGGCTGGGGACAGGGCTGGGGCCAGGCTGGGTCTGGGGCTGGGCTGAGGGCAGGGCTGGGGCTGGGGGCTGGGATGGGACAGGACTGGGACTGGGGCTGGGGCACGGGCTGAAGCTGGGGACAGGGCTAGGGCTCGAGCTAGGGCAGGGCTGGGGGCCAGACTGGGGCTGGGTTCGGCTCAGGGCTGGGGCTTGGTCCAGGGCTGGGGCTGGGCTGAGGGCACGGCTGGGCTAGGCCTGGGGCTGGGGCAGGGCTAGGTTAGGGCTGGGCTGAGGCCGGGGCTGGGTCCGGGGCTGGGGCTGGGCTGAGGGCAGGGCTGGGCTAGGGCTGGGGCTGGGGCAGGGCTGGGCTAGGGCTGGACTGGGGCTGAGGATGGGGCCAGGTGAGGGGCTGGGTCTGGGACCAGGACTGGGCATTGGCAGGGACTGGGGCAGGGCTTGGGCTGGGGCTGGGGCTGGGGCTGGGATGGGGCTGAGGATGGGGCCAGGTGTGGGGCTGGGTCTGGGACCAGGACTGGGCATGGCAGGGACTGGGGCAGGGCTTGGGCTGGAGCAGGAGCCAGGGCTGGGGCATGGCTGAGGTCCAGCCAGGGGCTGGGGCTGGGACAGGGCTGGGGCTAGGCTGGGGCTGGGGCTGGGGCTGGGCTGGGCTGGGGCTGGGGACAGGGCTGGGGCCAGGCTGGGTCTGGGGCTGGGCTGGGCTGGGGCTGGGGGCTGGGCTGAGGGCACGGCTGGGCTAGGCCTGGGGCTGGGGCAGGGCTAGGTTAGGGCTGGGCTGGGGCCGGGGATGGGGCAGGGCTGTGGCTGGGGTTGGGCTGGGGCTGGGGCTGGGGATGGGGCTGGGTTAGGGCAGGGCTGGGCCCGGGGCTGCGACTGGGGCTGGGTCCAGGGCTGGGGCTGGGCTGTGGTTGGGGCTTGTCTGGGACAGGGCTGGGGCTGGAGCTGGGGCTGGGCTGGGGCTGGGGACTGGGGCTGGGGCTGACGGCAGGGCTGGGCTAGGACTGGGGCTGGGGCAGGGGCCGGGGCTGGGGACAGAGCTGGGGCAGGGCTGGGGCCGGGCTGGGGCTGGTTTCGGTGCAGGGCTGGGGCTGGGGCAGGGCTGGGCTAGGGCTGGGGTAGGCCGGGGCTGGGGGCCGTGAGTGGGGCTTGGCTGGGGCCAGGGCTGGGGCCGGGGGTGGGGCTGGGGCTGGGGCAGTGCTGGGCCTGGGCTGGGGATGAGGCTGGAGTGGGGCTGGGGCTGGGTCCAGGGCAGGGCTGCGGCTGGGGCTGGGCTAGGGCTGCGGCTGGGGCTGGGCTGTGGCTGGGTCCAGGGCAGGGGCTGGGCTGGGGCTGGGGCTGGGCTGGGGCAGGGCTGGGCTAGGGCTGGGGCTGGGGCAGGGGGCGGGGCTGGGGACAGGGCTGGGGCAGAGCTGGGGCAGGGCTGGAACTGGGGCTGGGGCTGGGGGCAAGGTTGGGGCTGGGGCTGGGCTGGTGGCGAGGGTGGGGCTGGGGCTGGGGCTGGGGCTGCGGACAGGGCTGGGGCTAGGGCTGAGGTAGGGGTAGGGCTGGGGCTGGATTGGGGCCAGGGCTGGGGCAGGACTAGGCTTGAGGCTGGGCCTTGGGCTGGGGCTGGGTTGGCGCAGGGCTGGGGCTGGGGCTGGAACCAAGGCTTGTGCAGGGCTGGGGTTTGGGCTGGAGCCAGGGCTGGGGCAGGAGCCAGGGCTGGGGCAGGGCTGTGGCTAGGCTGGGGTTGGAGCTGGGGCTGGGCTGTGGCTGGGGCTGGGGACAGGGCTGGGGCCAGGCTGGGTCTGGGGCTGGGCTGAGGGCAGGGCTGGGGCTGGGGGCTGGGATGAGGGCAGGACTGGGACTGGGGCTGGGGCACGGGCTGAAGCTGGGGACAGGGCTAGGGCTGGAGCTAGGGCAGGGCTGGGGCCAGGCTGGGGCTGGGTTCGGCTCAGGGCTGGGGCTTGGTCCAGGGCTGGGGCTGGGCTGAGGGCACGGCTGGGCTAGGCCTGGGGCTGGGGCAGGGCTAGGTTAGGGCTGGGCTGAGGCCGGGGCTGGGTCCGGGGCTGGGGCTGGGCTGAGGGCAGGGCTGGGCTAGGGCTGGGGCTGGGTCAGGGCTAGGCTAGGGCTGGGCTGGGGCTGGGGATGGGGCCAGGTGTGGGGCTGGGTCTGGGACCAGGACTGGGCATGGGCAGGGACTGGGGCAGGGCTTGGGCTGGGGCTGGGGCTGGGGCTGGGATGGGGCAGGGCTGGGGCTGGGGCTGGGGCTGGGCTGGGGGCAGGGATGGGGATGGGGCTGGGGCTGGGGCTTGGGCTGGAGCAGGAGCCAGGGCTGGGGCAGGGCTGAGGTCCAGCCAGGGGCTGGGGCTGGGACAGGGCTGGGGCTAGGCTGGGGCTGGGGCTGGGGCTGGGCTGGGCTGGGGCTGGGGACAGGGCTGGGGCCAGGCTGGGTGTGGGGCTGGGGCTGGGGCTGGGCTGAGGGCACGGCTGGGCTAGGCCTGGGGCTGGGGCAGGGCTAGGTTAGGGCTGGGCTGGGGCCGGGGATGGGGCCGGGGGTGGGGCTGGGACTGAGTCCAGGGCTGGGGCAGGGCTGTGGCTGGGGTTGGGCTGGGGCTGGGGCTGGGGCTGGGGCTGGGGCTGGGTTAGGGCAGGGCTGGGCCCGGGGCTGCGACTGGGGCTGGGTCCAGGGCTGGGGCTGGGCTGTGGTTGGGGCTTGGCTGGGACAGGGCTGGGGCTGGAGCTGGGGCTGGGCTGGGGCTGGGTCCAGGGCAGGGGCTGGGCAGGGGCTGGGCTGGGGCCGAGGGTGGGGCTGGGACTGGGGCTGGGGCTGACGGCAGGGCTGGGCTAGGACTGGGGCTGGGCAGGGGCCGGGGCTGGGGGACAGAGCTGGGGCAGGGCTGGGGCCGGGCTGGGGCTTGGGGCTGGGGCAGGGCAGGGCTAGGGCTGGGCTGGGGCCCGGGGCTGGGGCCGTGAGTGGGGCTTGGCTGGGGCCAGGGCTGGGGCCGGGGGTGGGGCTGGGGCTGGGCAGTGCTGGGCCTGGGCTGGGGATGAGGCTGGAGTGGGGCTGGGGCTGGGTCCAGGGCAGGGCTGGGGGCTTGGGCTGGGCTGGGACCGGGGCTGGGCTGGGGTAGGGCTGGCACAGGGGTGGGGCTGGGGCTGGGTCTGGGGCGGGGACTGGGACAGGGCTAGGCCTGTGGCTGGGCTGGGGCCGAGTCTGGGGCCAGAGCTGGGGCTGGGGCAGGGGCAAGGGCTGGGGCAGGGCTGGAACTGGGGCTGGGGTGGGGCCAAGGTTGGGGCTGGGGCTGGGCTGGTGGCGAGGGTGGGGCTGGGGCTGGGGCTGCGGACAGGGCTGGGGCTAGGGCTGAGGTAGGGGTAGGGCTGGGGCTGGATTGGGGGCCAGGCGCGTGGCAGGACTAGGCCTTGAGGCTGGGCCTTGGGCTGGGGCTGGAACCAAGGGATGGGCAGGGCTGGGGACTGGCGCTGGAGCCAGGGCTGGGGGCAGGAGCCAGGGCTGGGGCAGGGCTGAGGTCCGGCCAGGGGCTGGGCCTGGGGCAGGGCTGGGGTTAGGTTGGGGCTGGGCCTGGGGCTGGGCTGTGGCTGGGGCTGGGGGACAGGGCTGGTGGTTAGGTTGGGGCTGGGCCTGGGGCTGGGCGGTGGCTGGGGCTGGGCTGGGGACGGAGATGGGGATGGGGTTGGGGCTGGGGCTGGGGGACCGGATGGGGCTGGGGCTGGGGCTTGGGCTGGGGCAGGGCTGAGGCTAGGGCTGGGTCCATGGTGGGGCCTGGGGCTGGGCTGGGGGCAGGGCTGGGGCTGGAGCTAGGGCAGGGCTGGGGCCAGACTGGGGCTGGGTTCGGCTCAGGGCTGGGGGCTTGGTCCAGGGCTGGGGCTGGGCTGAGGGCACGGCTGGGCTAGGCCTGGGGCTGGGGCAGGGCTAGGTTAGGGCTGGGTTGGGGCTGGGGATGGGGCCAGGTGTGGGGCTGGGTCTGGGACCAGGACTGGGCATGGGCAGGGACTGGGGCAGGGCTTGGGCTGGGGCTGGGGCTGGGGCTGGGATGGGGCAGGGCTGGGGCTGGGGCTGGGCTGGGGCAGGGATGGGGATGGGGCTGGGGCTGGGGCTGGGATGGGGCAGGGCTGGGCTGGGGCTGGGCTGAGGGCAGGGCTGGGGCTGGGGGCTGGGGATGAGGGCAGACTGGGACTGGGGCTGGGGCACGGGCTGAAGCTGGGGACAGGGCTAGGGCTGGAGCTAGGGCAGGGCTGGGGCCAGGCTGGGGCTGGGTTCGGCTCAGGGCTGGGGCTTGGTCCAGGGCTGGGGCTGGGCTGAGGGCACGGCTGGGCTAGGCCTGGGGCTGGGGCAGGGCTAGGTTAGGGCTGGGCTGAGGCCGGGGCTGGGTCCGGGGCTGGGGCTGGGCTGAGGTGCAGGGCTGGGCTAGGGCTGGGGCTGGGTCAGGGCTAGGCTAGGGCTGGGCTGGGGCTGGGATGGGGCCAGGTGTGGGGCTGGGTCTGGGACCAGGACTGGGCATGGGCAGGGACTGGGGCAGGGCTTGGGCTGGGGCTGGGGCTGGGGCTGGGATGGGGCAGGGCTGGGGCTGGGGCTGCGCTGGGGGCAGGGATGGGGATGGGGCTGGGGCTGGGGCTTGGGCTGGAGCAGGAGCCAGGGCTGGGGCAGGGCTGAGGTCCAGCCAGGGGCTGGGGCTGGGACAGGGCTGGGGCTAGGCTGGGGCTGGGGCTGGGGCTGGGCTGGGCTGGGGCTGGGGACAGGGCTGGGGCCAGGCTGGGTGTGGGGCTGGGGCTGGGGCTGGGCTGAGGGCACGGCTGGGCTAGGCCTGGGGCTGGGGCAGGGCTAGGTTAGGGCTGGGCTGGGGCCGGGGATGGGGCCGGGGGTGGGGCTGGGACTGGGTCCAGGGCTGGGGCAGGGCTGTGGCTGGGGTTGGGCTGGGTTAGGGCAGGGCTGGGCCCGGGGCTGCGACTGGGGCTGGGTCCAGGGCTGGGGCTGGGCTGTGGTTGGGGCTTGGCTGGGACAGGGCTGGGGCTGGAGCTGGGGCTGGGCTGGGGCTGGGTCCAGGGCAGGGGTCTGGGCAGGGGCTGGGCTGGGGCCGAGGGTGGGGCTGGGACTGGGGCTGGGGCTGACGGCAGGGCTGGGCTAGGACTGGGGCTGGGGCAGGGGCCGGGGCTGGGGACAGAGCTGGGGCAGGGCTGGGGCCGGGCTGGGGCTGGGGCTGGGGCAGGGCTGGGCTAGGGCTGGGCTGGGGCCGGGGCTGGGGCCGTGAGTGGGGCTTGGCTGGGGCCAGGGCTGGGGCCGGGGGGTGGGGCTGGGGCTGGGGCAGTGCTGGGCCTGGGCTGGGGATGAGGCTGGAGTGGGGCTGGGGCTGGGTCCAGGGCAGGGCTGGGGCTTGGGTTGGGCTGGGACCGGGGCTGGGCTGGGGTAGGGCTGGCACAGGGGTGGGGCTGGGGCTGGGTCTGGGGCGGGGACTGGGACAGGGCTAGGCCTGTGGCTGGGCTGGGGCCGAGTCTGGGGCCAGAGCTGGGGCTGGGGCAGGGGCAGGGCTGGGGCAGGGCTGGAACTGGGGCTGGGGTGGGGCCAAGGTTGGGGCTGGGGCTGGGCTGGTGGCGAGGGTGGGGCTGGGGCTGGGGCTGCGGACAGGGCTGGGGCTAGGGCTGAGGTAGGGGTAGGGCTGGGGCTGGATTGGGGCCAGGGCGTGGGCAGGACTAGGCTTGAGGCTGGGCCTTGGGCTGGGGCTGGAACCAAGGGATGGGCAGGGCTGGGACTGGCGCTGGAGCCAGGGCTGGGGCAGGAGCCAGGGCTGGGGCAGGGCTGAGGTCCGGCCAGGGGCTGGGCCTGGGGCAGGGCTGGGGTTAGGTTGGGGCTGGGCCTGGGGCTGGGCTGTGGCTGGGGCTGGGGACAGGGCTGGTGCTAGGCTGGGGTGGGCCTGGGGCTGGGCGGTGGCTGGGGCTGGGCTGGGGACGGAGATGGGGATGGGGTTGGGCTGGGCTGGGGGACCGGATGGGGCTGGGGCTGGGGCTTAGGCTGGGGCAGGGCTGAGGCTAGGGCTGGGTCCATGGTGGGGCTGGGGCTGGGCTGGGGGCAGGGCTGGGGCTGGAGCTAGGGCAGGGCTGGGGCCAGACTGGGGCTGGGTTCGGCTCAGGGCTGGGGCTTGGTCCAGGGCTGGGGCTGGGCTGAGGGCACGGCTGGGCTAGGCCTGGGGCTGGGGCAGGGCTAGGTTAGGGCTGGGTTGGGGCTGGGGATGGGGCCAGGTGTGGGGCTGGGTCTGGGACCAGGACTGGGCATGGGCAGGGACTGGGGCAGGGCTTGGGCTGGGGCTGGGGCTGGGGCTGGGATGGGGCAGGGCTGGGGCTGGGGCTGGGCTGGGGTCAGGGATTTGGATGGGGCTGGGGCTGGGGCTTGGGCTGGAGCAGGAACCAGGGCTGGGGCAGGGCTGAGGTCCAGCCAGGGGCTGGGGCTGGGACAGGGCTGGGGCTAGGCTGGGGCTGGGGCTGGGGCTGGGCTGGGCTGGGGCTGGGGACAGGGCTGGGGCCAGGCTGGGTCTGGGGCTGGGGCTGGGCTGAGGGCAGGGCTGGGCTAGGCCTGGGGCTGGGGCAGGGCTAGCTTAGGGCTGGGCTGGGGCCGGGGATGGGGCCGGGGGTGGGGCTGGGGCTGGGTCCAGGGCTGGGGCAGGGCTGTGGCTGGGGTTGGGCTGGGGCTGGGGCTGGGGCTGGGTTAGGGCAGGGCTGGGCCCAGGGCTGCGACTGGGGCTGGGTCCAGGGCTGGGGCTGGGCTGTGGTTGGGGCTGGGCTGGGACAGGGCTGGGGCTGGAGCTGGGGCTGGGCTGGGGCTGGGTTTGGGGCTGGGGCTGGGCAGGGGCTGGGCAGGGGCCGAGGGTGGGGCTGGGGACTGGGCTAGGGCTGGGGCAGGGCTGAGGCTGGGGCTGGGTCCATGGTGGGGCTGGGGCTGGGCTGGGGGCAGGGCTGGGGCTGGGACTGGGTCCAGGGCAGGGGCTGGACTGGGGCTGGGGCTGGGCTGGGACTGGGACTGGGGCTGGGGCTGGGCTGGGGCTGGGCTGGGGCTGGGGCTTGGTCCAGGGTGGGGCTGGGGCTGGGCTGGGGCTGTGACTGGGTCCAGGGCAGGGGCTGGACTGGGGCTGAGGCTGGGCTGGGGCTGGTTGGGGCTGGGCTGGGTCTGGGTCCAGGGTGGGGCAGGGGCCGGGGCTGGGGCAGGACTGGGGCCGGACTGGGGATGGGGCTGGGCTGGGGCTGCGTCCAGGGCTGTGACTGGGCAGTGGCTGGAGCTGGGCTGGGGCTGAGGGTGGGGCTGGGGCTGGGCTGGGGCGGGGGCTGGGTCCAGGGCAGGGGCCGGGCTGGGGCTGTGGCTGGGCCGTGTCAGGGCTGGGGCTGGGCTGGGGCTGGGACTGGGTCCAGTGCAGGGGCTGGACTGGGGCTGGTGCTAGGCTGGGGCAGGACTGGGGCCGGGCTGGGGCTGGGGCTTGGCTGAGGGCAGGGCCGGGCAGGGCTGGGGATGGGGCTGGGCTGGGGCTGGGTCCAGGGCTGTGGCTGGAGCTGGGCTGGGGCTGAGGGTGGGGCTGGGGCTGGGCTAGTGCTGGGCTGGGCCCGGGGCTGCGACTGGGGCTGGGTGCAGGGCTGGGGCTGGGCTGTGGCTAGGCCTGGGCTGGGGCAGGGCTGGGGCTGTGGGTGGGGCTGGGCTGGGGCTGGGCTGGGGCAGGGGCTGGGCTGAGGCAGGGCTGGGGCAGGGGCTGTGCTGGGACCCAGGGTGGGGCTGGGGCTGGGGCTGGGCTGGGGCAGGGGCTGGGCTGGGGCAGGGCTGGGGCAGGGGCTGTGCTGGGACCCAGGGTGGGGCTGGGGCTGGGGCTGGGGCTGAGGGCTGGGCTGAGGGCAGGTCTGGGGCTGGGGGCTGGGATGGGGCAGGACTGGGACTGGGGCAGGGGCACGGGCCGAGGCTGGGGACAGGGCTAGGGCTGGAGCTAGGGCAGGGCTGGGGACAGACTGGGGCTGGGTTTGGCTCAGGGCTGGGGCTTGGTCCAGGGCTGGGGCTGGGCTGAGGGCACGGCTGGGCTAGGCCTGGGGCTGGGGCAGGGCTAGGTTAGGGCTGGGCTGAGGCCGGGGCTGGGTCCGGGCCTGGGGCTGGGCTGAGGGCAGGACTGGGCTAGGGCTGGGGCTGGGTCAGGGCTGGGCAGAGGCTGAGCTGGGTCTGGCCAGGGGGCAGGGCTGGGGCCGAGACTGGGGCTGGGCATTGACCGTGACTGGGCAGGGGTAGGGCTGGGGCAGTGGCTGGGCTGGGGACAGGGCTGTGGCCGAGCTAGGGCTGGGCTGAGGGCAGAGCTGGGCTAGGGCTGGGGCTGGGGCAGGGCTGGGGCCGGGGCTGAGGCTGGGCTGGGGTCTGGGCTGGGCCTGGGACAGGGCTGGGCCCGAGGCTGCGGCAGGGCTGGGGTAGGGCTGGGGCTGGGGCTGGGGCTGGGCTGGGGCTTGGGCTGGGGCAGGGCTGGGCCTGGGCTGGGACCAGGACTGGGCTGGGGCAGGGACTAGGGCAGGGCTGGGGCTGGGGCTGGGGCAGGGCTTGTGCTGGGCTGGGACCGGGGCTGGGCTGGGGTAGGGCTGGCACAGGGGTGGGGCTGGGGCTGGGGCTGGGGCGGGGACTGGGGCCGGGCTAGGCCTGGGGCTGGGCTGGGGCCGAGTCTGGGGCCAGGGCTGGGGCCGGGGCAGGGGCAGGGCTGGGGCAGGGCTGGAACTGGGGCTGGGCTGGGGCCAAGGTTGGGTCTGGGGCTGGGCTGGTGGCGAGGGTGGGGCTGGGGCTGGGGCTGGGGCTGCAGACAGGGCTGGGGCTAGGGCTGTGGCTGGAGCTGGGCTGTGGCTGTGAATGGGGCTGGGGCTGGGCTGGAGCAGGGCTGGGGCTGGGTCCAGGGCAGGGGCTGGGCAGCGGCTGGGCTGGAGCCGAAGGTGGGGCTGGGGATGGGGCTGGGGCTGATGGCAGGGCTGGGCTAGGGTTGGGGCAGGGCTGGGGCCAGGCTGGGGCTGGGTTCGGTGCAGGGCTGGGGCTGGGGCAGGCCTGGGCTAGGGCTGGGCTGGGGCTGGGTCTGGGGCTGTGAGTGGGGCTTGGCTGGGGCCAGGGCTGAGGCCGGGGCTGGGGCTGGGGCTGGGGCAGGGCTGGGCCTGGGCTGGGGATGAGGCTGGGCTGGGGCTGGGGCTAGGCTGGGGCAGGGCTGGGGCTGGGCTGGGGCTGGGCTGGGATCAGGACTGGGGTGGAGCAGGGACTGGGGCAAGGCTGGGGCTGGGGCTGGGGCTGGGGCTGGGGCTGGGGCTTGGGCTGGGGCAGGGCTGGGCCTGGGCTGGGGATGAGGCTGGGGTGGGGCTGGGGATGAGGCTGGGTTGGGGCTGGGGCTGGGTCCAGGGCAGGGCTGGGGCTTGGGCTGGGGCTGGGACAGGGCTGGGCTAGGGATGGGCTGGGGCCGGGGATGGGGCCGGGGGTGGGGCTGGGGCTGGGGCTGGGTCCAGGGCTGGGGCAGGGCTGTGGCTGGGGTTGGGCTGGGGCTGGGGCTGGGGCTGGGGCTGGAGATGGGATGGGGCTGAGGGTGGGCTGGGGCTGGGCTAGGGCAAGTGCAGGGCTGGGCCTGGGGCTGCGACTGGGGCTGGGTGCAGGGCTGGGGCTGGGCTGTGGCTGGGGCTGGGCTGGGGCAGGGCTGGGGCTGGAGCTGGGGCTGGGCTGGGGCTGGGTCCAGGGCAGGTGCTGGGCAGGGGCTGGGCTGGGGCTGGGTCCAGGGCAGGGGCTGGGCAGGGGCTGTGCTGGGGCCGAGGGTGGGGCTGGGGCTGGGGCTGAGGGCAGGGCTGGGCTAGGGCTGGGGCTGGGGCAGGGGCCGGGGCAAGGGCCGGGGCTGGGGATAGGGCTGGGGTTGGGCTGTGGCTGGGGCTGGGCTGGGGCAGGGCTGGGGCTGGAGCTGGGGCTGGGCTGGGGCTGGGTCCAGGGCAGGGGCTGGGCAGGGGCTGGGCTGGGGCCGAGGGTGGGGCTTGGACTGGGGCTGAGGGCAGGGCTGGGCTAGGGCTGGGGCTGGGGCAGGGGCCGGGGCAAGGGCCGGGGCTGGGGATAGGGCTGGGGTTGGGCTGTGGCTGGGGCTGGGCTGGGGCAGGGCTGGGGCTGGAGCTGGGGCTGGGCTGGGGCTGGGTCCAGGGCAGGGGCTGGGCAGGGGCTGGGCTGGGGCCGACGGTGGGGCTGGGGCTGGGCAGGGGATGAGGCTGGGGTGGGGCTGGGGCTGGGTCCAGTGCAGGGCTAGGGCTGGGGCTGGGGCTGGGCTGGGACTGGGGCTGGAACCAAGTCTTGGGCAGGGCTGGGGCTGGGCATGGACCGGGACTGTGCAGGGATAGGGCTGGGGCAGAGGCTGTGCTGGGGACGAGGGTGGGGCAGGGCTTGGGCTGGGGCTAGGGCTGGGCTGGGGCTGGGGCTGGGTCCAGGGCAGGGGCTGAGCTGGGGCTGGGGCTGGGCCGGGGCAAGGCTGGGGCAGGGGCTGGGCTGGGGCCGAGGGTGGGGCTGGGGCTGGGGCTGGGGCCGGGGCTGAGGGCAGGGGCCGGGGCTGGGGACAGGGCTGGGGCCAGAGCTGAAGCAGGGCTGGGGCCGGGCTGGGGCTGGGTTCGGTGCAGGGCTGGGGCTGGGGCAGGGCGGGGACTGGGGCAGGGCTGGGCTAGAGCTGGGCTGGGGCCGGGGATGGGGCCGTGAGTGGGGCTTGGCTGGGGCCCGGGCTGGGGCCGGGGCTGGGGCTGGGGCTGGGGCTGGGGCTGGGGATGAGGCTGGGGTGGGTCTGGGGCTGGGTCCAGGGCAGGGCTGGGGCTGGGGCTGGGGCTAGGCTGGGGCAGGGCTGAGGCAGGGCTGGGGCTGGGGCTGGGTCCAGGGCAGGGGCTGGGCTGGGGCTGGGGCTGGGCCAGGGCAGGGCTGGGGCAGGGGCTGGGCTGGGGCCGAGTGTGGGGCTGGGACCGGGGCTGGGGCTGAGGGCAGGGCTGGGCTAGGGCTGGGGTTGGGGCTGGGGCTGGGCGGTGGCTGGGGCTGGGCTGTGGCTAGGGCTGGGCTAGGGCAGGGCTGGGGCTGGGCTGTGGCAGGGCTGGGGCTGGGGCTGGGCTGGGGTTGGGCTGGGGCCGAGTCTGGGGCAGGGGCTGGGGCTGGGGCAGAGGCAGGGCTGGGGCAGGGCTGGAACTGGGCTGGGGCTGGGACTGGGTCCAGTGCAGGGGCTGGACTGGGGCTGGTGCTAGGCTGGGGCAGGACTGGGGCCGGGCTGGGGCTGGGGCTTGGCTGAGGGCAGGGCTGGGGCAAGGCTGGGGATGGGGCTGGGCTGGGGCTGGGTCCAGGGCTGTGGCTGGGCTGTGGCTGGAGCTGGGCTGGGGCTGAGGGTGGGGCTGGGGCTGGGCTAGTGCTGGGCCGGGCCCGGGGCTGCGACCGGGACTGGGTCCAGGGCTGGGGCTGGGCTGTGGCTAGGGCTGAGCTAGGGCAGGGCTGAGGCTGTGGCTGGGGCTGGGCTGTGGCTGGGTCCAGGGCAGGGGCTGGGCTGGGGCTGGGGCTGGGCTGGGGCAGGGCTGGGGAAGGGGCTGGGCTGGGGCCGATGGTGGGGCTGGGGCTGGGGCTGAGGGCAGGGCTGTGCTAGGGCTGGGGCTGGGGCTGGGCTGGGGCTGGGGACAGGGCTGGGGCCAGAGCTGGGGCAGGGTTCGGTGCAGGGCTGGGGCTGGGGCAGGGCTTGGCTGGGCCGGGGATGGGGCCGTGAGTGGGGCTTGGCTGGCGCTGGGGCTGGGGCTGGGCCGGGGCAGGGCTGGGACTGGGCTGGGGATAAGGCTGGGGTGGGGCTGGGGCTGGGTCCAGGGCAGGGTCTGGACTGGGGCTGGGGCTTGGCTGGGGCAGGGCTGGGGCTGGTCTGGGGCTGGGGCTGGGTCCAGGGTGGGGCAGGACTGGGGCTGGGGCTAGGCTGGGGCAGGGCTGGGGCTGGGCTGGGGCTGGGACTGGGTCCAGTGCAGGGGCTGGACTGGGGCTGGTGCTAGGCTGGGGCAGGACTGGGGCCGGGCTGGGGCTGGGGCTTGGCTGAGGGCAGGGCTGGGGCAGGGCTGGGGCTGAGGGTGGGGCTGGGGCTGGGCTAGTGCTGGGCCGGGCCCGGGGCTGCGACCGGGGCTGGGTCCAGGGGTGGGGCTGGGCTGTGGCTAGGGCTGGGCTAGGGCAGGGCTGAGGCTGTGGCTGGGGCTGGGCTGTGGCTGGGTCCAGGGCAGGGGCTGGGCTGGGGCTGGGGCTGGGCTGGGGCAGGGCTGGGGCTGGGGCTGGGCTGGGGCCGATGGTGGGGCTGGGGCTGGGGCTGAGGGCAGGGCTGTGCTAGGGCTGGGGCTGGGGCTGGGGCTGGGCGGTGGCTGGGGCTGGGCTGTGGCTAGGGCTGGGCTAGGGCAGGGCTGGGGCTGGGCTGTGGCAGGGCTGGGGCTGGGGCTGGGCTGGGGTTGGGCTGGGGCCGAGTCTGGGGCAGGGGCTGGGGCTGGGGCAGAGGCAGGGCTGGGGCAGGGCTGGAACTGGGTCTGGGCTGGGGCCAAGGTTGCGGCTGGGGCTGGGCTGGTGGCGAGGGTGGGGCTGGGGCTGGGGCTGGGGCTGCGGACAGGGCTGGGGCTAGGGCTGAGATAGGGGTAGGGCTGGGGCTGGATTGGGGCCAGGGCTGGGGCAGGACTAGGCTTGAGGCTGGGCCTTGGGCTGGGGCTGGGTTGGCGCAGGGCTGGGGCTGGGGCTGTAACCAAGGCATGGGCAGGGCTGTGGCTATGCTGGGGTTGGACCTGGGGCTAGGCTGTCGCTGTGGCTGGGGCCAGGGCTGGGGCCAGGCTGGGTCTGGGGCTGGGCTGAGGGCAGGGCTGGGGCTGGGGGCCGGGATGGGGCAGGACTGGGACTGGGGCAGGGGCACGGGCTGAAGCTGGGGACAGGGCTAGGGCTGGAGCTAGGGCAGGGCTGTGGCCAGGCTGGGGCTGGGTTTGGCTCAGGGCTGGGGCTTGGTCCAGGGCTGGGGCTGGGCTGAGGGCATGGCTGGGCTAGGCCTGGGGCTGGGGCTGGGGCTTGGGCTGGGGCAGGGCTGTGGCTGGGCAGGGGATGAGGCTGGGGTGGGGCTGGGGCTGGGTCCAGGGCAGGGCGTGGGCTGGGGCTGGGCTGGGGCCGAGGGCGGGGCTGGGGCAGGGCTGGGGCAGGGGCTGGAACCAAGTCTTGGGCAGGGCTGGGGCTCGGGCTGGGGCTGGGCAGGGCTGGGGCTGGGCATGGACCGGGACTGGGCTGGGGTAGGGCTGGGGCAGGGGCTGGGCTGGGGACGAGGGTGGGGCAGGGCTGGGGCTGGGCATGGACCGGGACTGGGCAGGGGTAGGGCCGGGGCTGGAGGCTGGGCTGGGGCTGGGTTGGGGCTGGGGCAGGGCTGGGGCTGGGGTTGGGCTGGGGCTGGGTCTGGGGCTGGGCTGAGGGCTGGGGCTGGGTCCAGGGCTGGGGCAGGGCTGTGGCTGGGGCTGTGGCTGGGCTGGGGCTGGGTCCATGGCAGGGGCTGGGCTGGGGCTGGGGCTGGGTTGGGGCTGGGCTAGGGCTGGGCTGGGGCCGGGGCTGCGACTGGGGCTGGGTCCAGGGCTGGGGCTGGGCTGTGGCTGGGGCTGGGCTGGGGCAGGGCTGGGGCTGTGGCTAGGGCTGGGCTGGGGCTGGGGCTGGGTCCAGGGCAGGGGCTGAGCTGGGGCTGGGGCTGGGCCGGGGCAAGGCTGGGGCAGGGGCTGGGCTGGGGCCGAGGGTGGGGCTGGGTTCGGTGCAGGGCTGGGGCTGGGGCAGGGCGGGGACTGGGGCAGGGCTGGGCTAGAGCTGGGCTGGGGCCGGGGATGGGGCCGTGAGTGGGGCTTGGCTGGGGCCCGGGCTGGGGCCGGGGCTGGGGCTGGGGCTGGGGCTGGGGCTGGGGATGAGGCTGGGGTGGGTCTGGGGCTGGGTCCAGGGCAGGGCTGGGGCTGGGGCTGGGGCTAGGCTGGGGCAGGGCTGAGGCAGGGCTGGGGTTGGGGCTGGGTCCAGGGCAGGGGCTGGGCTGGGGCTGGGGCTGGGCCAGGGCAGGGCTGGGGCAGGGGCTGGGCTGGGGCCGAGTGTGGGGCTGGGACCGGGGCTGGGGCTGAGGGCAGGGCTGGGCTAGGGCTGGGGCTGGGGCAGGGGCCGGGGCTGGGGACAGGGCTGGGGCCAGAGCTGGGGCAGGGTTCGGTGCAGGGCTGGGGCTGGGGCAGGGCTTGGCTGGGCCGGGGATAGGGCCGTGAGTGGGGCTTGGCTGGGGCTGGGGCTGGGGCTGGGCCGGGGCAGGGCTGGGACTGGGCTGGGGATAAGGCTGGGGTGGGGCTGGGGCTGGGTCCAGGGCAGGGTCTGGACTGGGGCTGGGGCTTGGCTGGGGCAGGGCTGGGGCTGGTCTGGGGCTGGGGCTGGGTCCAGGGTGGGGCAGGACTGGGGCTGGGGCTAGGCTGGGGCAGGGCTGGGGCTGGGCTGGGGCTGGGACTGGGTCCAGTGCAGGGGCTGGACTGGGGCTGGTGCTAGGCTGGGGCAGGACTGGGGCCGGGCTGGGGCTGGGGCTTGGCTGAGGGCAGGGCTGGGGCAAGGCTGGGGATGGGGCTGGGCTGGGGCTGGGTCCAGGGCTGTGGCTGGGCTGTGGCTGGAGCTGGGCTGGGGCTGAGGGTGGGGCTGGGGCTGGGCTAGTGCTGGGCCGGGCCCGGGGCTGCGACCGGGACTGGGTCCAGGGCTGGGGCTGGGCTGTGGCTAGGGCTGGGCTAGGGCAGGGCTGAGGCTGTGGCTGGGGCTGGGCTGTGGCTGGGTCCAGGGCAGGGGCTGGGCTGGGGCTGGGGCTGGGCTGGGGCAGGGCTGGGGAAGGGGCTGGGCTGGGGCCGATGGTGGGGCTGGGGCTGGGGCTGAGGGCAGGGCTGTGCTAGGGCTGGGGCTGGGGCTGGGCGGTGGCTGGGGCTGGGCTGTGGCTAGGGCTGGGCTAGGGCAGGGCTGGGGCTGGGCTGTGGCAGGGCTGGGGCTGGGGCTGGGCTGGGGTTGGGCTGGGGCCGAGTCTGGGGCAGGGGCTGGGGCTGGGGCAGAGGCAGGGCTGGGGCAGGGCTGGAACTGGGTCTGGGCTGGGGCCAAGGTTGCGGCTGGGGCTGGGCTGGTGGCGAGGGTGGGGCTGGGGCTGGGGCTGGGGCTGCGGACAGGGCTGGGGCTAGGGCTGAGATAGGGGTAGGGCTGGGGCTGGATTGGGGCCAGGGCTGGGGCAGGACTAGGCTTGAGGCTGGGCCTTGGGCTGGGGCTGGGTTGGCGCAGGGCTGGGGCTGGGGCTGTAACCAAGGCATGGGCAGGGCTGTGGCTATGCTGGGGTTGGACCTGGGGCTAGGCTGTCGCTGTGGCTGGGGGCCAGGGCTGGGGCCAGGCTGGGTCTGGGGCTGGGCTGAGGGCAGGGCTGGGGCTGGGGGCCGGGATGGGGCAGGACTGGGACTGGGGCAGGGGCACGGGCTGAAGCTTGGGGACAGGGCTAGGGCTGGAGCTAGGGCAGGGCTGTGGCCAGGCTGGGGCTGGGTTTGGCTCAGGGCTGGGGCTTGGTCCAGGGCTGGGGCTGGGCTGAGGGCATGGCTGGGCTAGGCCTGGGGCTGGGGCTGGGGCTTGGGCTGGGGCAGGGCTGTGGCTGGGCAGGGGATGAGGCTGGGGTGGGGCTGGGGCTGGGTCCAGGGCAGGGCGTGGGCTGGGGCTGGGCTGGGGCCGAGGGCGGGGCTGGGGCAGGGCTGGGGCAGGGGCTGGAACCAAGTCTTGGGCAGGGCTGGGGCTCGGGCTGGGGCTGGGCAGGGCTGGGGCTGGGCATGGACCGGGACTGGGCTGGGGTAGGGCTGGGGCAGGGGCTGGGCTGGGGACGAGGGTGGGGCAGGGCTGGGGCTGGGCATGGACCGGGACTGGGCAGGGGTAGGGCCGGGGCTGGAGGCTGGGCTGGGGCTGGGTTGGGGCTGGGGCAGGGCTGGGGCTGGGGTTGGGCTGGGGCTGGGTCTGGGGCTGGGCTGAGGGCTGGGGCTGGGTCCAGGGCTGGGGCAGGGCTGTGGCTGGGGCTGTGGCTGGGCTGGGGCTGGGTCCATGGCAGGGGCTGGGCTGGGGCTGGGGCTGGGTTGGGGCTGGGCTAGGGCTGGGCTGGGGCCGGGGCTGCGACTGGGGCTGGGTCCAGGGCTGGGGCTGGGCTGTGGCTGGGGCTGGGCTGGGGCAGGGCTGGGGCTGTGGCTAGGGCTGGGCTGGGGCTGGGGCTGGGTCCAGGGCAGGGGCTGAGCTGGGGCTGGGGCTGGGCCGGGGCAAGGCTGGGGCAGGGGCTGGGCTGGGGCCGAGGGTGGGGCTGGGTTCGGTGCAGGGCTGGGGCTGGGGCAGGGCGGGGACTGGGGCAGGGCTGGGCTAGAGCTGGGCTGGGGCCGGGGATGGGGCCGTGAGTGGGGCTTGGCTGGGGCCCGGGCTGGGGCCGGGGCTGGGGCTGGGGCTGGGGCTGGGGCTGGGGATGAGGCTGGGGTGGGTCTGGGGCTGGGTCCAGGGCAGGGCTGGGGCTGGGGCTGGGGCTAGGCTGGGGCAGGGCTGAGGCAGGGCTGGGGTTGGGGCTGGGTCCAGGGCAGGGGCTGGGCTGGGGCTGGGGCTGGGCCAGGGCAGGGCTGGGGCAGGGGCTGGGCTGGGGCCGAGTGTGGGGCTGGGACCGGGGCTGGGGCTGAGGGCAGGGCTGGGCTAGGGCTGGGGCTGGGGCAGGGGCCGGGGCTGGGGACAGGGCTGGGGCCAGAGCTGGGGCAGGGTTCGGTGCAGGGCTGGGGCTGGGGCAGGGCTTGGCTGGGCCGGGGATAGGGCCGTGAGTGGGGCTTGGCTGGGGCTGGGGCTGGGGCTGGGCCGGGGCAGGGCTGGGACTGGGCTGGGGATAAGGCTGGGGTGGGGCTGGGGCTGGGTCCAGGGCAGGGTCTGGACTGGGGCTGGGGCTTGGCTGGGGCAGGGCTGGGGCTGGTCTGGGGCTGGGGCTGGGTCCAGGGTGGGGCAGGACTGGGGCTGGGGCTAGGCTGGGGCAGGGCTGGGGCTGGGCTGGGGCTGGGACTGGGTCCAGTGCAGGGGCTGGACTGGGGCTGGTGCTAGGCTGGGGCAGGACTGGGGCCGGGCTGGGGCTGGGGCTTGGCTGAGGGCAGGGCTGGGGCAAGGCTGGGGATGGGGCTGGGCTGGGGCTGGGTCCAGGGCTGTGGCTGGGCTGTGGCTGGAGCTGGGCTGGGGCTGAGGGTGGGGCTGGGGCTGGGCTAGTGCTGGGCCGGGCCCGGGGCTGCGACCGGGACTGGGTCCAGGGCTGGGGCTGGGCTGTGGCTAGGGCTGGGCTAGGGCAGGGCTGAGGCTGTGGCTGGGGCTGGGCTGTGGCTGGGTCCAGGGCAGGGGCTGGGCTGGGGCTGGGGCTGGGCTGGGGCAGGGCTGGGGAAGGGGCTGGGCTGGGGCCGATGGTGGGGCTGGGGCTGGGGCTGAGGGCAGGGCTGTGCTAGGGCTGGGGCTGGGGCTGGGCGGTGGCTGGGGCTGGGCTGTGGCTAGGGCTGGGCTAGGGCAGGGCTGGGGCTGGGCTGTGGCAGGGCTGGGGCTGGGGCTGGGCTGGGGTTGGGCTGGGGCCGAGTCTGGGGCAGGGGCTGGGGCTGGGGCAGAGGCAGGGCTGGGGCAGGGCTGGAACTGGGTCTGGGCTGGGGCCAAGGTTGCGGCTGGGGCTGGGCTGGTGGCGAGGGTGGGGCTGGGGCTGGGGCTGGGGCTGCGGACAGGGCTGGGGCTAGGGCTGAGATAGGGGTAGGGCTGGGGCTGGATTGGGGCCAGGGCTGGGGCAGGACTAGGCTTGAGGCTGGGCCTTGGGCTGGGGCTGGGTTGGCGCAGGGCTGGGGCTGTAACCAAGGCATGGGCAGGGCTGTGGCTATGCTGGGGTTGGACCTGGGGCTAGGCTGTCGCTGTGGCTGGGGCCAGGGCTGGGGCCAGGCTGGGTCTGGGGCTGGGCTGAGGGCAGGGCTGGGGCTGGGGGCCGGGATGGGGCAGGACTGGGACTGGGGCAGGGGCACGGGCTGAAGCTGGGGACAGGGCTAGGGCTGGAGCTAGGGCAGGGCTGGGGCCAGGCTGGGGCTGGGTTTGGCTCAGGGCTGGGGCTTGGTCCAGGGCTGGGGCTGGGCTGAGGGCACGGCTGGGCTAGGCCTGGGGCTGGGGCTGGGGCTTGGGCTGGGGCAGGGCTGTGGCTGGGCAGGGGATGAGGCTGGGGTGGGGCTGGGGCTGGGCTGGGGTTGGGCTGGGGCCGAGTCTGGGGCAGGGGCTGGGGCTGGGGCAGAGGCAGGGCTGGGGCAGGGCTGGAACTGGGTCTGGGCTGGGGCCAAGGTTGCGGCTGGGGCTGGGCTGGTGGCGAGGGTGGGGCTGGGGCTGGGGCTGGGGCTGCGGACAGGGCTGGGGCTAGGGCTGAGATAGGGGTAGGGCTGGGGCTGGATTGGGGCCAGGGCTGGGGCAGGACTAGGCTTGAGGCTGGGCCTTGGGCTGGGGCTGGGTTGGCGCAGGGCTGGGGCTGTAACCAAGGCATGGGCAGGGCTGTGGCTATGCTGGGGTTGGACCTGGGGCTAGGCTGTCGCTGTGGCTGGGGCCAGGGCTGGGGCCAGGCTGGGTCTGGGGCTGGGCTGAGGGCAGGGCTGGGGCTGGGGGCCGGGATGGGGCAGGACTGGGACTGGGGCAGGGGCACGGGCTGAAGCTGGGGACAGGGCTAGGGCTGGAGCTAGGGCAGGGCTGGGGCCAGGCTGGGGCTGGGTTTGGCTCAGGGCTGGGGCTTGGTCCAGGGCTGGGGCTGGGCTGAGGGCACGGCTGGGCTAGGCCTGGGGCTGGGGCTGGGGCTTGGGCTGGGGCAGGGCTGTGGCTGGGCAGGGGATGAGGCTGGGGTGGGGCTGGGGCTGGGTCCAGGGCAGGGCGTGGGCTGGGGCTGGGCTGGGGCCGAGGGCGGGGCAGGACTGGGGCTGGGCATGGACCGGGACTGGGCAGGGGTAGGGCCGGGGCTGGAGGCTGGGCTGGGGCTGGGTTGGGGCTGGGGCAGGGCTGGGGCTGGGGTTGGGCTGGGGCTGGGTCTGGGGCTGGGCTGAGGGCTGGGGCTGGGTCCAGGGCTGGGGCAGGGCTGTGGCTGGGGCTGTGGCTGGGCTGGGGCTGGGTCCATGGCAGGGGCTGGGCTGGGGCTGGGGCTGGGCTGGGGCTGGGCTGGGGCTGGGGCTGGGCCCAGGGTGGGGCTGGGGCTGGGCTGGGGCTGGGCTGGGGCTGGGGCTGGGCTGGGGCAGTGCTGGGGCTGGGCTGTGGCTGGGCTGGGACCAGGACTGGGCTGTGGCAGGGACTGGGGCAGGGGTGGGGCTGGGGCTGGGCTGGGGGCAGGGATGGGGCAGGGCTGGGGATGGGGCTGGGCTGGGGCTGGGCTGGGGCTAGGGCTGTGGCTGGAGCTGGGCTGTGGCTGTGAATGGGGCTGGGGCTGGGCTGGGGCTGGGCTGGGGCAGGGCTGGGGCTGGGGCTGGGGCTGGGCTGGGGCTGGGTCCAGGGCAGGGGCTGGGCTGAGGCTGGAGCTGGGCTGTGGCTCTGAATGGGGCAGGGGCTGGGGCTGGAGCTGGGCTGGGGCTGGTTCCAGGGCAGGGGCTGGGCTGGGGCTGAGGCTGGGCCGGGGCAGGGCTGGGGCAGGGGCTGGGCTGGGGCTGGGGCTGGCCTGGGGCCCAGGGTGGGGCTGGGGCTGGGGCTGAGGGCAGGGACCGGGGCTGGGGACAGGGCTGGGACCAGAGCTGGGGCAGGGCTGGGGCCGGGCTGGGGCTGGGTTCGGTGCAGTGCTGGGGCTGGGGCAGGGCTGGGACCAGGACTGGGCTGGGGCAGGGACTGGGGCAGGGCTGGGTCTGGGGCTGGAGCTCGGCGGTGGCTGGGGCTGGGCTGGGGCAGGGCTGGTCCTGGGGCTGGGCTGGGGCCAATGTTGGGGCTGGGGCTGGGTTGGTGGCGAGGGTGGGGCTGGGGCTGGGGCTGCGGACAGGGCTGGGGCTAGGGCTGAGATAGGGGTAGGGCTGGGGCTGGATTGGGGCCAGGGCTGGGGCAGGACTAGGCTTGAGGCTGGGCCTTGGGCTGGGGCTGGGTTGGTGCAGGGCTGGGGCTGGGGCTGGAGCCAAGGCATGGGCAGGGCTGTGGCTATGCTGGGGTTGGACCTGGGGCTAGGCTGTCGCTGTGGCTGGGGACAGGGCTGGTGCCAGGCTGGGTCTGGGGCTGGGCTGAGGGCAGGGCTGGGGCTGGGGGCCGGGATGGGGCAGGACTGGGACTGGGGCAGGGGCACGGGCTGAAGCTGGGGACAGGGCTAGGGCTGGAGCTAGGGCAGGGCTGGGGCCAGGCTGGGGCTGGGTTTGGCTCAGGGCTGGGGCTTGGTCCAGGGCTGGGGCTGGGCTGAGGGCACGGCTGGGCTAGGCCTGGGGCTGGGGCTGGGGCTTGGGCTGGGGCAGGGCTGTGGCTGGGCAGGGGATGAGGCTGGGGTGGGGCTGGGGCTGGGTCCAGGGCAGGGCGTGGGCTGGGGCTGGGGATGGGCTGGGGCCGAGGGTGGGGCTGGGGCAGGGCTGGGGCTGGGGCTGGAACCAAGTCTTGGGCAGGGCTGGGCGGGGCTGGGGCTGGGCAGGGCTGGGGCTGGGCATGGACCGGGACTGGGCTGGGGTAGGGCTGGGGCAGGGGCTGGGCTGGGGACGAGGGTGGGGCAGGGCTGGGGCTGGGCATGGACCGGGACTGGGCAGGGGTAGGGCCGGGGCTGGAGGCTGGGCTGGGGCTGGGTTTGGGCTGGGGCAGGGCTGGGGCTGGGGTTGGGCTGGGGCTGGGTCTGGGGCTAGGCTGAGGGCTGGGGCTGGGTCCAGGGCTGGGCCAGGGCTGTGGCTGGGGCTGTGGCTGGGCTGGGGCTGGGTCCATGGCAGGGGCTGGGCTGGGGCTGGGACTGGGCTGGGGCTGGGCTGGGGCTGGGGCTGGGGCTGTGTCCAGGGTGGGGCTGGGGCTGGGCTGGGGCTGGGGCTGGGCTGGGGCAGTGCTGGGGCTGGGCTGTGGCTGGGCTGGGACCAGGACTGGGCTGGGGCAGGGACTGGGGCAGGGCTTGGGCTGGGGCTGGGGCTGGGGCTGGGATGGGGCAGGGGTGGGGCTGGGGCTGGGCTGGGGGCAGGGATGGGGCAGGGCTGGGGATGGGGCTGGGCTGGGGCTGGGCTGGGGCTGGGCTGGGCCTAGGGCTGTGGCTGGAGCTGGGCTGGGGCTGTGAATGGGGCTGGGGCTGGGCTGGGCTGGGGCTGGGCTGGGGCAGGGCTGGGGCTGGGGCTGGGGTGGGGCTTGGGCTGGGGCAGGGCTGGGCCTGGGCTGGGGATGAGGCTGGGGTCGGGCTGGGGCTGGGTCCAGGGCAGGGCTGGGGCTTGGGCTGGGCTGGGAGCGGGGCTGGGCTGTGGTAGGGCTGGCACAGGGCTGGGGCTGTGGCTGGGTCTGGGGCGGGGACTGGGACAGGGCTAGGCCTGGGGCTGGGCTGGGGCCGAGTCTGGGGCCGGGGCTGGGGCCGGGGCAGGGGCAGGGCTGGGGCAGGGCTGGAACTGGGGCTGGGGTGGGGCCAAGGTTGGGGCAGGACTAGGCTTGAGGCTGGGCCTTGGGTTGGGGCTGGGTTGGCGCAGGGCTGGGGCTGGGGCTGGAGCCAGGGCTGGGGCAGGAGCCAGGGCTGGGGCCGGGCTAAGGTCAGGCCTGGGGCTGGGCCTGGGGCAGGGCTGGGGTTAGGTTGGGGCTGGGCCTGGGGCTGGGCGGTGGCTGGGGCTGGGCTGGGGGCAGAGATGGGGATGGGGTTGGGCTGGGCTGGGGGAACGGATGGGGATGGGGCTGGGGCTGGGGCGTGGGCTGGGGCAGGGCTGAGGCTGGGGCTGGGTCCAGGGTGGGGCTGGGGCTGGGCTGGGGGCAGGGCTGGGGCTGGGACTGGGTCCAGGGAAGGGGCTGGACTGCGGCTGGGGCTGGGCTGGGGCTGGGCTGGGGCTGGGGCTGGGTCCAGGGTGGGGCTGGGGCTGGGCTCGGGCTGGGCTGGGGCTGGGACTGGGTCCAGGGCAGGGGCTGGACTGGGGCTGGGGCTGGGGCTGGGCTGGGGCTGGGCTGGGGCTGGGGCTGGGTCCAGGGTGGGGCTGGGGCTGGGCTGGGGCAGTGCTGGGGCTGGGCTGTGGCTGGGCTGGGACCAGGACTGGGCTGGGGCAGGGACTGGGGCAGGGCTTGGGCTGGGGCTGGGGCTGGGGCTGGGATGGGGCAGGGGTGGGGCTGGGCTGGGCTGGGGCTAGGGCTGTGGGTGGAGCTGGGCTGGGGCTGTGAATGGGGCTGGGGCTGTGAATGTGGCTGGGGCTGGGCTGGGGCTGGGCTGGGGCTGGGTCCAGGGCTGGGGTTGGGCTGGGGCTGGGGCTGGGGCTGGGCTGGGGCTGGGTCCAGGGCAGGGGCTGGTTCCAGGGCAGGGGCTGGGCTGGGGCTGGGGCTGACCCGGGGCAGGGCTGGGGCTGGGGCAGGGCTGCGGCTGGAGCTGGGCTGGGTCAGGGCTGGGGCTGGGGCTGGGGCTGGGCTGGGACCTGACTGGGCTGGTGCAGGGACTGGGGCAGGGCTGGGGCTGGGGGCTGGAACTGGGCTGGGGCTGGGGCTGGGTCCAAGGTGGGGCTGCGGCTGGGCTGGGGGCAGAGATGGGGCTGGGGCTGGGGCTGGGGCTGGCGCTTGGGCTGGGGAAGGGCTGGGCCTGGGCTGGGGATTAGGCTGGGGTGGGGCCGGGGCTGGGTCCAGGGCAGGGGCTGGGCTGGGGCTGGGGCTAGGCTGTGGCAGGGCTGGGGCTGGGACTGGGTCCAGGGTGGGGCTGGGCTGGGGCTGGGGACAGGGCTGGGATGGGTCCAGGGCAGGGGCTGGGTTGGGGCTTGGCTGGGTCAGGGGCTGGCGCCGGGGGTGGGGCTGGGTCTGGGTCTGGGGCAGGGACTGGGACAGGGCTGGGGATGGGCCTGGGTCCAGGGTTGGGGCTGGGCTGGGTCAGGGCTGGGGCTGGGGCTGGGGCTGGGGCTGGGCTGGGACCTGACTGGGCTGGTGCAGGGACTGGGGCAGGGCTGGGGCTGGGGGCTGGAACTGGGCTGGGGCTGGGGCTGGGTCCAAGGTGGGGCTGCGGCTGGGCTGGGGGCAGAGATGGGGCTGGGGCTGGGGCTGGGGCAGGCGCTTGGGCTGGGGCAGGGCTGGGCCTGGTCTGGGGATTAGGCTGGGGTGGGGCCGGGGCTGGGTCCAGGGCAGTGGCTGGGCTGGGGCTGGGGCTAGGCTGTGGCAGGGCTGGGGCTGGGACTGGGTCCAGGGTGGGGCTGGGCTGGGGCTGGGGACAGGGCTGGGATGAGTCCAGGGCAGGGGCTGGGTTGGGGCTTGGCTGGGTCAGGGGCTGGGGCCGGGGGTGGGGCTGGGTCTGGGTCTGGGGCAGGGATTGGGACAGGGCTGGGGATGGGCCTGGGTCCAGGGTTGGGGCTGGGCTGGGTCAGGGCTGGGGCTGGGGCTGGGGCTGGGCTGGGACCTGACTGGGCTGGTGCAGGGACTGGGGCAGGGCTGGGACAGGGCTGGAACTGGGCTGGGGCTGGGGCTGGGTCCAAGGTGGGGCTTGGGCTGGGCGGTGGCTGGGGCTGGGCTGGGGCTGGGGTGGGGCTGGGACTGGGTCCAGGGCAGGGGCTGGACTGGGGTTGGGGCTAGGCTGGGGCAGGGCTGGGGCTGGGCTGTGGCTGGGGCTGGGCTGGGGCTGGGTCCAGGGCTGTGGCTGGGCTGTGGCTGGAGCTGGGCTGTGGCTGTGAATGGGGCTGGGGCTGGGCTGGGGCTGGGCCCAGGGCAGGGCCTGGGCTGGGGCTGGAGCTGGGCTGTGGCTGTGAATGGGGCAGGGGCTGGGCTGGGGCTGGGCTGGGGCAGGGCTGGGGCTGGGCCGGGGCTGGTTCCAGGGCAGGGGCTGGGCTGGGGCTGGGGCTGGGCCGGGGCAGGGCTGGGGCAGGGGCTGGCCTGGGGCCGAGGGTGGGGCTGGGGCTGGGGCTGGGGCTGAGGGCAGGGGCCGGGGCTAGGGACAGGGCTGGGGCCGGGCAGGGGCTGGGCGGTGGCTGGGGCTGGGGCTGGGCTGAGGGCTGGGATGGGGATGGGGCTGGGGGTGGGGCTTGGGCTGGGGCAGGGCTGGGGTCCAGGGCAGGGGCTGGGCTGGGGCTGGTGTTAGGCTGGGGCAGGGCTGGGGCTGGGCTGGGGCTGGGGCTGGGTCCAGGGTGGGGCTGGGGCTGAGCGGTGTCTGGGACTGGGTCCATGGCAGGGGCTGGACTGGGGCTGGGGCTAGGCTGGGGCAGGGCTGGGGCTGTGGCTGGGGGCAGGGCTGCGCTAGGGCTGGGGGCAGGCCTGGGCTATCGCTGGGCTCGGGCCGATGCTGGGGCTGGGGCTGGGGCAGGGCTGGGCTGGGGCTGGGGCTGGGCTGCAGCCAGGGCTGAGGCAGGGCTGGGGCTGGGCTGGGGGCAGTAGCTGGGGCTGGTGCTGCGGCTGGGTGGGGCTGAGCTGGGGCTGGGCTGGGGCCAGGAGGCTGGGCTGGAGCATGGATTGTGCAGGGATGGGGCAGGGCAGGGATGGGGCAGGACCAGGGCTGGGGCTGCAGCCGGGGCTGGGGCAGGGCTAGGGACTGCGCTGGAACTGGGGCTGGGGCCAGGGCTGGGGCAGGGCTGCAGCTGGGCTGGGGCTGGGACTGGGGCCGGGGCTGGGGCAGGGATGTGGTTGAGCTGGGGCCGGGGTTGGGGCAAGACTGGGCTGGGGACTGGGCTGGGGCTGGAGCTGGGGTTGGGGCAGGGCTGGTGCTGGCCTAGGGGCAGGGCTGGTCTGGGTCCGGGGCTGGGGCAGGGCTGGGGGCAGGGCTGGGTCTGGGGCTGGGGCAGGGCTGGGGGCTGGGCTGTGGCTGGGCAGGGCTGGGACAGGGCTGGGGCAGTTCTGGGGCTGGGGCTAGGCTGGGGGCTGTGCTGGGGCCTGGGGTCGGGTCTGGGGGCAGGGCTGGGGCTGGCCTGGGGGCAGGGCTGGGGCCAGGGCTGGGCTGGGGCAGGGCTGGGGCTGTGGCTGGGGCTGGCCTGTGGCTGGGTCCAGGGCAGGGGCTGGGCTGGGGCTGGGGCTGGGCTGGGGCTGGGGGCTGGGTCCGGGGATGGGGCAGGGCTGGGGCTAGGAATGGGGCTGGGGCAGGACTGGGGCAGGGCTGGTGGCAGGGCTGGGGCAGGGCTGGGGCTGGGGGCTGGGGCCGGCGCAGGGGGCACGGCTGGGGCTGGGCTGGGGCTGGGCTGGGCTGGGGCTGGAGGCTGGGGCCAGGGCTGGGTCTGGGGATGGGGGCAGGGCTGGAGGTGGGGGCTGGGTTGGGGCTGAGCAAGGGCTGGGGAATGGCTAGGGCTTAGGCTGGGGCTAGGCTGGGGCTGGAGCTGGGCTGGGGGCAGGGCTGGGGTGGGGGCTGGAGCAGGGCTGGGGAAGGGGTTGGGGCTGGGCTGGAGCCGGGGCTGGGGCTGTGCTGGTGCTGTGCTGGGTGTGGGCTGGGGACTAGGGCTGGGGCCGGGCTTGGGCAGGGCTTGGGGCCGGGGCTGGGCTGCGGATGAGCTGGAGCTGGGCTGGGCTGGGGCTGGGGCTGGGGCAGGGCTGGGGTTGGGCTGGGGCTGGGGTGGGGCTGGGCTGGGTCTAGGGCTGGGGCTGTGCTGGTGCTGTGCTGGGAGTGGGCTGGGGACTAGGGCTGGGGCAGTGCTGGGGCAGGGCTGGGGCAGGGCTGGGGCTGGGCTGGGGGCTGTGGCCGGGGCCGGGGCTGGGCTGGGGCTGGGCTGGAGCTAGGGCCAGGGCTGGAACCGGGGCTGGGGCTGGGCTGGGCTGGGGCCGGGGCTGGGGCAGGGCTGGGGTTGGGCTGGTGGCAGGGCTGGGGCTTGGGCTTGAACCGGAGCTCGAGTCAGGGCTGGGGCAGGGGCTGGAGCCAGGGTTGGGGGCAGGGGTGGGGCTGGCCTGGGGGCAGGGCTGGGTCCAGGGCTGGGGCTGGGGCTGAGCTGGGGCTGGGGCTGGGGCAGGGCTGGGGCTGTGCTGGGGCTGGGGCTTGGGCAGGGTTGGGGCTGGGCTGGGGCCAGGTCTGGGGCTGGAGGCTGGGGCCGGCGCTGGGCTGGGGCTAGGCTGGGTCTAGGGCTGGGGCTGTGCTGGTGCTGTGCTGGGGGTGGGCTGGGGACTAGGGCTGGGGCAGGGTTGAGGCAGGGGCTGGGGGTGGGCTGGGGGCTGTGGCCGGGGCTGGGATCGGGCCAGGTCCGGGGCTGGAGGCTGGGGCTGGGCTGGGGTTGGGCTTGAGCCAGGGCTGGGCTGGGGCTGGGCTGTGACTAGGGCCGGGGCTGGGCTGGGGCCGGGGCAGGGGCTGGGGGCAGGGATGGGGCAGGGCTGGGGCTGGGGCTGGAAGCAAGGCTTGGGCAGGGCTGGGGCTGGGCTCGGGCCGGGGCTGGGGCTGGGGCTGGGGCTGGGCTGGGTCCGGGACTTGAGCAGGGTTTGGGCTGGGCTGGGGCCAGGTCTGGGGTTGGAGGCTGTGGCCGGGGCTGGGGCCGGGGGCTGGGCTGGGGCAGGGCAGGGGCAGCGCTAGGGCCGAGGCTGGGGCTGGGCTGGGGCCAGGGCTGGGGCAGGATTGGGCGGGGGACTGGGCTGGGGCTGGGGCAGGGCTGGGGCAGGGGCTGGGTCCCGGGCTGGGTCTGGGGGCAGGGATTAGCTGGGGCTGGGATTGGGCTGGTGGCAGGGCTGGGGCTGGGTTGGGGCTGGGGCTGGGGGCAGTGCTGGGGCATGGCTGCGTCCTGGACCAGGTCTGGGGGCAGGGCTGAGCTGGGACTGGGGCTGGGGCTGGACTGGGGCTAAGGCTGGGCTGGGGCTGAGCTGGGGGCAGGGCTAGAGGTGGTGGCTGGGTTGGGGCTGAGGAAGGGCTGGGGCACGGCTAGGGCTTGGGCCAGGGCTAGGCTGGGGCTGGGGCTGGGCTGGGGGCTGGGGTCGGGGCTGAGGGCTGGGCTGGGGCTGGGGGCAGGGCTGGGGCTGGGCTGGGTCTAGGGCTGGGGCTGTGCTGGTGCTGTGCTGGGGCTGGGCTGGGCCGGGGCTGGAGCTAGGGCCGGGGCTGGAACTGGGGCTGGGGCAGGGGTTGGGGCCGGGGCTGGGCTGTGGCTTGTACTGGGCTGGGGCTGGGCTAGGGCTGAATTTGGGGCCGGGGCTGGGGCAGGGCTGGGGCTGGGATTGAGCCGGAGCTGGGCTGGGGCTGGGCTGGGGCTAGGGCCGGGGCTGGGTCAGGGGGCGGGGCTGTGACTGGAACCAAGGCTTGGGCAGGGCTGGGGCTGGGCTCGGGCCGGGGCTGGGCTGGGGCCAGGGCATGGGCAGGGTTAGGGCTGGGCTGGGGCCAGGTCTGGGGCTGGAGCCTGGGGCCGGGGCTGGGCTGGGGCTGGGCTGGGGAGTAGAGCTGGGGCTGGGCTGGGGCAGGGCTGGGGCTGGGCTGGGGCAGGGCTGGGGCTGGGCTGGGGCTGGGCTGGGGCCGGGGCTTGGGCAGCGTTGGGGCTGGGCTGGGGCCAGGTCTGGGGCTGGAGACTGGGGCCAGGGCTGGGCTGGGGCTGGGCTGGGGCTAGGGCTGGGCTGGGGCTAGGGCAAGGGTGGGCTGGAGGCTGGGCTGGGGCCGGGGCTGGGGCAGGGCTGGGGTTGGGCTGGGGCTGGGCTGGGGCTGGAGGCTGGGGCCAGGGCTGGGGCTGGGGCTGGGGGCAGGCCTGGAGGTGGGGCCTGGGTTGGGGCTGAGGAAGGGCTGGGGCACGGCTAGGGCTTGGGCTGGGGCTAGGCTGGGCCTTGGGCTGGGGCTGGGGGCAGGGCTGGGCTGGGGGCATGGCTGGTGCTGGGTTGGGGGCAGGGCTGGGGCTGGGGCTGGGTTGGTGCAGGGCTGGGGCTGGGGCTGGAACCAAGGCATGGGCAGGGCTGGGGCTGGGGCTGGAGCCAGGGCTGGGGCAGGAGCCAGGGCTGGGGCAGGCCTAAGGTCAGACGTGGGGCTGGGGCTGGGGCAGGGCTGGGGCTAGGCTGGGGCTGGGCCTGGGGCTGGGCTGTGGCTGGGGCTGGGGCAGGGCTGGGGTTGGGCTGGGGCTGGGGTGGGGCTGGGGTGGGGGCTGGAGCAGGGCTAGGGCTGGGCTGGGGCTGGGCTGGGGCTGGGCTGGGGGCTGGAGCAGGGCTAGGACTGGGCTGGGGACTGGGCTAGGGCCGGGTTTGGGGCCGAGGCTGGGGCAGGGCTGGGGTTGGGCTTGATCCAGGGCTGGGCTGGGGTTGAGCTGGGGCTAGGGCCGGGGCTGGGGAAGGGCTGGGTCCAGGACTTGGGCAGGGTTTGGGCTGGGCTGGGGCCAGGTCCGGGGTTGGAGGCTGGGGCCGGGGCTGGGCTGGGGCTGGGCTGGGTCTAGGGCTGGGGCTGTGCTGGTGCTGTGCTGGGAGTGGGCTGGGGACTAGGGCTGGGGCAGTGCTGGGGCAGGGCTGGGGCAGGGCTGGGGCAGGGCTGGGGGCTGGGGCCGGGGCTGGGCTGGGGCTGGGCTGGAGCTAGGGCCAGGGCTGGAACCGGGGCTGGGGCTGGGCTGGGCTGGGGCTGGGGCTGGGGCAGGACTGGGGTTGGGCTGGTGGCAGGGCTGGGGCTGGGGCTGGGGCTGGGGTGAGGCCTGGGGCAGGTCTGGGGCTGGGCTTGAACCGGAGCTCGAGTCAGGGCTGGGGCAGGGGCTGGAGCCAGGGTTGGGGGCAGGGGTGGGGCTGGCCTGGGGGCAGGGCTGGGTCCAGGGCTGGGGCTGGGGCTGAGCTGGGGCTGGGGCTGGGGCAGGGCTGGGGCTGTGCTGGGGCTGGGGCTTGGGCAGGGTTGGGGCTGGGCTGGGGCCAGGTCTGGGGCTGGAGGCTGGGGCCGGCGCTGGGCTGGGGCTAGGCTGGGTCTAGGGCTGGGGCTGTGCTGGTGCTGTGCTGGGGGTGGGCTGGGGACTAGGGCTGGGGCAGGGTTGAGGCAGGGGCTGGGGGTGGGCTGGGGGCTGTGGCCGGGGCTGGGATCGGGCCAGGTCCGGGGCTGGAGGCTGGGGCTGGGCTGGGGTTGGGCTGTGACTAGGGCCGGGGCTGGGCTGGGGCCG